>NC_081407.1:706826-776826 GCF_030272615.1 Cryptomeria japonica | reverse complement strand
AAAGGCCAAGATGTCATAAATGGTTGCAACTCCTGTGCTGGTGCATGGATAAGATTGCCATGAATTTGGCACTTAGGACATTTCTTTGCAAATTGATAAGAGTCTTTTTCCATCGTCGGCCAGTAATATCCCATTCTCAGAAGTTTTTTAGCAAGAGTAGGACCACTTGAATGCATGCCACAGATACCCTCATGAAGCTCATGTAAAGCAGAGTCAGATTCATTACGATCAAGGCAACAAAGAAGAGTACCATCTAGACCTCAACGGTAAAGTGTGTTAGCGGTTAAGGTATAATAGGCGACTTGTCGATTAAAGTTGCATTTTTTATTATGAGATAGGTCAATGGGTAGGGTATTGGTTTTAAGATATTCATAGATTGTCCCGTAGATAGGAGAGTCTGAACCGGTTAAGGCATAAATGACGTGGGAAGCATAAGTGTCATAGGCTGGGGAAAATAGTTGCTCTACTAGGAACTCATACCGACTTTGTTGCTCTAGAATTTGTAGCAGTTATAGTGGTCATTGCATCGATCGCTCTGTTGTCCGACCTTGGTATTTGCTCGAAAGTGATGTGTACAAAGTATTGTTTGAAGTCATCCACCATTCTTTTATATGACAACAACTTGGCATCCTTTGTCTGATATTCATTGTTGATCTGATTTATAACCAATTGGGAATCTCAATAGACTTTCAATTTCATGATTCTCCATTCCATGACCATTTTGATTCCTGTGACTAGGGCTTCATACTCAGCAATGTTATTGGTGCATGGAAACATGAGTCTATACGATCTTGGAATGGTGTGTCCTTTGGGGGTGATGAACAAGATGTCGGTACCTGAGCCATGTTGGGTATAGGAACCGTCAAAGTACAAGGTTCATTGGTTGAGTGTAACAGTAAGGACATCCATGTCTGGAAATTCCACTTTCATTGGTTGCTTATCTAGTAGCGGTGCTTCAACTAATTGATCTACATTTACTTGTCCCTTGATAGCCCGATGCTTTGTGTACTGGATATCAAACTCACTAAGAATCATGACCCATTTAGCCAATTGCCCTATAAGAGTTGTTTTGTTGAGTAAATACTTGAGAGGATCATTTTTTGCTACTAGCTTGATTGCGTGAGCTAGAATGTAATGACAGAACTTTTGAGAAGCGAATACCACAGCTAAACAAGCCTTCTCAATGAATGTGTAATTTAGCTCATATCTGTTTAATGTTCGACTGATGTAATATATAGCTCATTCCTCGCCTTCTTGATCTTCTTTTGCTAACAATGCCCCCAATGATACTTTCATTGTTGATATGTAGAGAATGAGCGGCTTTCCTGCTATTGGTGGTACCGAAACTGGTGGATTCATTAGATATTGCTTGAGTTGATAGAATGATTCCACACACTTGGCTTCCCATATGAATGGTATGTTCTTATGTAACAGATGATTGGATGGTAGAATTTTATCTGCTAGTTGGGCTATGAATCGCTTGATTCACTATAGCCGTCCTTGTAGAGATCTGAGTTGACTAATGTTCCTGGGAGGTGGCATCTCCATGATGGCGTGTACCTTCACTGGATCTACTTCAATGCCCTTTGCTGACACAATGTAGCCTAATAATTTACTTAATGTCACCCCGAAGACACACTTCTTAGGGTTTAGCCTAACTTGAAATTACTCCAATCTTTGAAAGATTTTATCTAAGATTCCTAGATATTCTACCTGGGTTAATGACTTAGCCAGTAAATCATCCACATAGTCCTCCATGAAGGTATGCATCATATCATGAAATATTATCGTCATTGCTCTTTGATAAGTTGCCCCAACATTCTTCAAGCTAAAAGGCATTACGTTTCAACAATGCATTCCCCAAGGACAGGTGAACATTGTTTTATCTTGATCATCTGGAGCTATCTTGATTTGATTATAGCCAGAGAAACAGTCCATTAATGAGAGTATTGCATGGCCCGCTGTGAGGTCCATAATTATGTTGATGCTGGGCAAAGGAAAGTCATCCTTTGGACAGGCTTTGTTGACATCTCTAAAATTTGTGCATATTCTGATGCTTCCATCTGGTTTTGAAACTGGTACAATATTTTAAATCCATTCAGCATAGTCTATAGGTCGAATGAATCCGACGTCCAATAACTTCTTTAGTTCAGCTTTGACCATTAATGCCACATGCAGATTCATCTTTCTTAACTTTTGATTGACGGGCTTAGCTCCTGGAGTAATACATAAATGACGCATGATTAAGTTTGGATCGATTCCGGGAATATCAACATAGGACCAAGCAAAATTGATTTTCTTTTCTGTGAAGAATCTGATAAACTCTAGTTTTTCCTCTTCTGTGAGTGATTTTGCTAGGTGTATGTTTTTAGCTGTTGTTGTTGTTGTACCGATGTTTATTGATTGAGCTGTCTCAATCAATATGGGTGATCTCTCCTAATAGCGTTCAGGAAGAGTGTCAAGTCTCCCATCCTTAGGTGCCTTAAAAAAGGTTTCCACCCTCAGATGCATCCTTAATTTTTACTTTTTTGTGATCTAGTGCTGCCATTGACTAGTTTTCAACATTAGATCCTTTGTTTCTTTCATTTTTGTGACTGAGAGACTTGGCACCCCCCCGAGTACAGATATCGTTATTTTGTTCACTGATAGAGCCTGTTTCTAGGTTAACTATACATAGGTAATGGACAATGGATTCATCATCTAGGAAAATAGGTATATCATGGTGTTTAGGTTCGTCCCAATCTATCAAATCAAGAAATACAAGCGGTAGAGAGTCATTTGGTGGGTCGACGTTGGTTGCGGTAAGCATCATGATAGAGGCATTGTTAAGGTTGTCTAGGATGTTGGTTAGGTTAATGATATTGTCAAGATCTTTGATGGTATCATCTTCCATGTAGACTTGTTCGTAGTACCGCTGCTCATTTTCCTTAGCTTCGTAGATATGTTGTGGACCAAATTCGAGTAATCAAGACTCTGTGCCTTTTCCCTCCTAAGAAAGGGGTGTGTGTGAATGTGTAGCACCTTCGTTGACATCCTCAGTAATATTTGAACAACTACCCCATTCATAGTCAGTAGAATCAGTTTTAGAAGTATCCTCCTAGAGCCTTTCAGTGCTGCTGACAGGTATGTTGTAAGGTGAGAAAAGATCTCTGATAATTGATACCAATCTTGTAGTTTTTTTCTGATTCCGAATCAGAACCTACTTGTACCCTTTGCATTTGTTCATACATTGTTTCTCCTTGGGGAGTAGTGATCTCTTTAGGAGGTGACTCTGTCTTGTTTTGAATAGGTTTCTATACGTATGCACTTTCTCATAAGATGCTTCTTCCCTTTGAATGGTCAGTTCCTCTTATCGTTTCTCTTTTTCCTGGTGTTCTCGCTCTTTCCTTGTTGTTTCCACTGCTTGGTGTAGTGCTTCTTACCATGAGCCCTCATTGTATTTCTTCTTTTCTTTCCACTGAGGTTTTTGATACTTATTTTGTTTTTGCCTTGGGGGTATGTTGTGTTCATATCCCAGTCCTGTTTTGTCTTGAGAAAATTGTGAAGGAGGGTCTAGTGGTTCTGTAATGCCTTCTTGACACTTGCCTATAGGTCCTTTGCCATTGTATCCCATATGTTGCATGATCAGGAATCATTTTTAGCTGCAACTAAGATGCCAATTTCTTTTTCTCCTAAGGAAAGAAGGTTGCTAGTCGAAAAAAGTTTTAACTTTTCATGGATTGTTGATTGTCTATTTTATATTGGACCTGACCAAGTCATGCGAAGATGTGTCGGAGAAGATGAAACATATGACATCTTGCATGCATGTCACGATGAGCCATGTGGAGGTCATTTTGCTGCCAAAAGGACAACACTGAAAATACTCAATACCGGATACTATTGGCCTACATTACACAAGGATGTAGCTCAGTACATAAGGAAATGTGACAGATGTCAGCGAATGGGTAGACCTACAAAATCTGATGAGATGCCATTATATCCTCAAATATCTGTTACACCACTTGACAAGTGGGGATTAGATTTTGTTGGCCCCATTGATCCACCTTCTAATGGCAAATCTTATATCTTGGTATGTACAGACTATGTGACAAAATGGGTAGAAGCTAGAGCTATGCAACATGCAAGAGATAATAAGGTGGCTGAGTTTCTCTATGAAGAAATATTTACAAGGTATGGAGTACCAAGGGAAATTGTCTCAGATCAGGGACCTCAATTTACATCAACATTGATAAAAGCTTTGGTCAATGAATACAATACAAGACACAGGAAATCTACTCCATATCATCCATAGTCTAATGGACAAGTAGAAGTTACCAATAGAGAGCTGGAGGCTATTCTTACAAAAACAGTGTCTATCCATAAGAAAGATTGGTCTCATCGACTTTTAGAGGCAATTTGGGTATATAGAACAACATGGAAAACACCAATAGGATTCACACCTTTTGAGATGGTTTATGGAAAAACAAAAATGATGCCTATTGAACTTGAGCATAAAACCTTGAGAATAGCTCTACAACTGAACATGACATTGTCTGAAGCACAGAAGGAACACATTCAACAGTTAAATGCTCTTGATGAATGAAGGAAAATAGTTGTTCAACAGATAGAATTGATTCAAAACCAAAGAGCAAGATGGCATGATAAATATATCAGAGAAAAGAAATTCAAAGTTGGTGACTGGGCACTCCTGTATGATTCCAGATATAAGGATGCTATGGGAAAACTCCAAACAAGGTGGTTAGGTCCTTATGAGGTAGAAGAAGTTTTTCAAAATGGAGCAGTCCGTTTGTCCACAATAGATCCTATTTGATTTAAACTCTTAGTGAATGGACACTGACTACGACTTTATCATAAGCTAGCTACTAGAGAAGAGTTCCTGCAGTAGTTTGCTCCCCAAAGTGAAATAAAAGTTCCTGCAGCAACTGCCAATGATTCAGTATCAATTCATTAGCTTCCTATTGCACTTAAGCATATTGATAAAGGTGATGTTCCTACAGCCTCTGCAGTGAACTTATTCACCGTATCATAATAAAATATTTCTATGGGAATATTGTTCTCCGTACATAAAGTTCCATCCACTACATTCCATTCCACTTTCTTACCTGTCACTTCATTTCATTTCGCCATCATTTTCGCCCAATTGCAGGTACATGTATATTGTACTTTATTTTAATTATGCATTTATTAGTTCATTATGATTTTTATCCTATTTAAATCCACTCCAAACCCGAAATCTCGTCAGCCTATGTGGACACGTGCTAGGTTAAAGTGGGGGGGGGGGGTACTTTATGTCATTTTTCCAATAAGATTTATTATCAGTTTTTTGATATCCCGAATTGATTTCCTAACTGACATTACTTATGATGATTATTATTTCACGCAAACGAATAATAAGGTCTGCTGCCAAAATTAAGATATGTAGATTTTAGTTTTTTGCAAAACTGTCAAATATTTTGGTGAAGCTACGGAAGTATTAGAGTAAAAGATGGGTGGTGATCTAATTCACCATGAGCCAATGGTCCATGGTGGGTTGCTGCAGGATGTTGTCTGTGAGCATTATTTCTAAAACCACGTTTGGTTGGATTATTTCTTGAAAATCAGGGATTACAACGATGAAATAGTTGCGAAATTTATGCATTCCTTTGACGAAGGAGAAGCTACAGTTAAAGGGTTGAGGGTAATTTCTATGGAGCAACGAATTGCAGAGGTCACAGGGTTGCTGTGGGAAGGAGAGCTCTTTCCAGAATCAAAAGATGTAAGGAATGCCAGGGCAGAGTTCACAATTTCCACTGACAGACCCTTAATGGTGGATAGACAAGGGACTAGAAGGGTTTCTTTACCAGCACATTGGCCTCAGCTAGCTTTGTATGTTATGAAATATATTACATGTGAAGGGCGGTATTCAAATCTGCATTCACCTCATTTTAAGTTACTTAGTCATCTGCGTCATGCCCGGCGAGTTAATGTCCCAAATTTCTTGTACCATCTCATTTCTATAAGTGCTAAAGAGACTCGAAAATATGGAAATCGCTCTGTTAGCCATCATGGACTGGTTAAGTTGCTTGTACAGCGGTCCCTGAGAGATGTTTTACAAATGGAATGGGGTGTGTTTGAGGGTATTCTGCAATTTAGGGTTGATGAAGCCCCTATTGCGAATAGTTTGTCGGCTCAAGAAGAGATTGTTGCAGAAGATCTTTCTGGTGAAGATGAGGGTTTGTTGGTTGCTAAAGGAGCCGCAATTATTATGGAAGAAAATATTGAAGTAGAGTCAATCGAAGAACAACCCTCTACTTCTCTTCAAATAGATTCATTTGTTTTGCAAAGGGAAGGAAAATAATTGGAAAAGGATGAATCAGATGAAGAATTTGTTATCCAGCCGCAGGAAACGCAGATTCCTCCTGTAGCCAAGAGGCATCGAACAAAAACAAAAACTCCTGTAGTCGTTTCAAAAGTATATGTAAGAAGAACAAGAAGGAGGACACATAAGACTCAACCTGTGAGTAATCCAGCAGAGGTTATTGCAGTAGAAACTTCGGAAGAAGAAGATGCTACAGAGAAAGAAATGCAAGAAAACCCTATGGAAGAGGAAATTCAAGAAAACCCTGCAGAAGAAGAAATCCAAGAAGAAATTCAGGAAGAAGTTGTAATGGATAAGCTAGCAAATCTTGCTTTTGTGGCATTGCAATGTGAAGAGATTGTTGATGATGGTCTACAACAACCTGAAGAAAATGTGGGAGATATGTCAACTCAGAATGAGGAGTTTATTAAAGAAATCCCATGGTCTAAGGTAGGACCTATTAGACCTCCTTCATCCCTAAGTAGTTTATCGATTGCTTTAAAAAAATTCAGGCAATGGGAAATAGAGAAGGATAGGTTGCAGGGGATAATTAATAAGCAGCAAAAAGAGATTGAAAAGAAAGATAATAGAATTAAGGAATTAGAAGCTAAGGTAGAAGAGATTTATGGTATGGTTCTTGAGATGATGCAGTGTAGGGCACCCCAAGAATTTATGTAGTATATTTGAAAGAGCGGTATCTGAATTTCAGACTAAACCACATTGTTAGGGACCTTAATCCATCCTTGGAAACACCTGAGGAATTCTATCATGCTTATCAAACCTCTCCACATGTTGTAAGGAATTTGTTATGTGAATTATATTTACATAACTATGTTGTACCCCAAGATAGAGAATGGAATCCTTTATTGTATATTGGGGATATCCATCTCAGAGCTTTAATATCATGGATCCAAAATGAGATGATCATAGCACCACAAGCCAAGGAGTTTGAAAAATTAGAGCTTGACTGTTCATTACCATTGAGAAGGGAATCAGAAGCACCCAGGGTTCTATATTATGATTGGCAAAAGTTGCTAATAAGAGATGATGTTAGTAAGATAGTACTTCCAATGAGAGAGGAAGTCTATCAAGCATATGAGCATTTGGTTCAGACCCGTAGGACAATCGCACTAGAAGGGTTAACTCAATGCTGGATTCATCTACCAGATCATTTAAAACTGGGAGAACCTTACTCATTACAGAATTTTCATGCAGCCATACAAAGAGCCTCCAGATACATATAGCTAGGCAGGGAGAAAGCCAATAACTGGTTGCCATTGATCTTTCAGCCTCCGATCCTTATGTGGCCACTTTTGGCATGCCAACCAATAGAACAGAATTATGATGCAGTTGTAGAAGAAACAACTAGATGGTCCAGGTTGGAGAAAATGAAAGGATTTTATTGGAATTTTCCTTCCAAGGGAACCAGACGGGACACTGTTGGTGATTTCAGAGTTTCAGCAAAAATCAGAAATTTTCCTTTTGCTGCAGGGGCAGCAAACCCTTAAAGTTGGGGGGCATGATAAGTCGATGCTTTGACATGTTTTTTAATCATGACTCTTAGGTTTTTTGGCATCTTTTGGGTTGCATTGTGATAGCAAAGTATTGTGAATTGACTATATGTAATCCATGTTTTAAAACTGAACTCATGAAATCATGTTTGAACTTTGTCGGTTAATTCCTGCATCCATGCCAATTTATTCCTGTAGCCAAATGATTTGTCCCTGTGATATGCAGATTATTTAGGATAATGTCATATGTGAGTTAATGAATGTATTAATTGAGTAAGATACATATGTATGTCCTTGTATGTTGTTTTTGTTTTAGTGCAGATAATAATTGATGCTGCGGTGGATGATTTTCTTTCACACCTAAGGACTGGAGAATCACGTTTAGATAACTGGAGGTCAAACTGAAGGGGATTTGAGCAAGCGCAATGTATGGCATAATCGGAGCAATTATACTTCACTATGGGAGTTTAACTCTGGTGCATATTGAATTCGCAAAATATCGCTTTGGCATGCAAAGACTGTGGTTCGGTTTCAAATCCACAGTTCCTGCAGCCAAGCTCTCAGTTATCTCTTTCATCTGACAATTATCCGCCTCTTCTTCTGGGCGTAACTTGATTTGTCCATTGTAGTTGATATTTTATTTATAATAAGCTCTTCCTTCTTTCTTAGAATTAGACAAGATGGAAAGGAATTGAGCAGAGTTTTGACAAGCATTCTGAATTTTCTCTTTTAGAATATGTAATCATTTTTAGGAAGAAATGAATAAGAATATGTTGTTCTGATCTGTTAATAGTACTTTGTTGGAAGTTCGATATCACTCATCCAAGGGGGGCCCCTTGGTGAGTGATCCTATGTTTATGATCATTGAAGTTAGTTTTTACTTAGTTGCAATAGAAGTTCATGACTAGATTGTTCTTGCAGCCACTGGAAATAGATCCGCTAACTGTTCCTGCAGCCAAAACAGAACTGTGTGATTTCTGTTATTTTCATTAGATCATTTCAGCAGTGTTTTGTGAAGCTTTCATGTAGCCTTTTATGATTTCCATTCCTGCCTTTCCTTTCTGCATAATACTAGTTACTGCTGTAATGCAGAATAATCATTTAAGGAGCTTAGTGCATATATATTGCAGACCCATTTCAAGTTTTACGTTCCTGGATTGACAACTAAATGAACACCAGCTATGAAAATAGTAAACTCTACCATATGACTGTCCAAACTTCGGATTGAGATTTCAATTAGAGGTATTATTATTATTATCATTATAGTTGGGGTAGACAGCTACCTCCAGAGTAGCAGCTCTGACTTCTCCCTCACCCTTGTATAGCCAACTAAGGATATCTTTCTCTTCTGATTCATGTGCTAGTGTGCCTAATTGGATAAATTTGCCATCAAATTCGGTGATGGGTTGTGTTGCTTGATATATCGATGCAGAAGGTTTCCCATGAGATTTTGGTGATGTTGGCAATTTGGATAGACACATGGGTTCGAAAGAGTATTCTCTCATGCCTTGCTATTTGATTTTCATCTTTTGTTTTAAATCCATGGATAAAGACTTGAGCTTTTCTTGATGATGATCTAATGCTCAAGAAGTTGGAGCTTCCCTATTGTGTGGAACCAGGTTGTCTTGAGCTGCACCCATAGCGTTGCAATGTTGAAAAGGATTATTATCAATAGATATGGAAAGCTCCTATCTATTATATGGGAATTTGACACACTGATGGTAGGTTGAGGGCATTGCTTGTATTTCATGTATCCAATGACGACCCAATAAAATATTGTATGTTAAGTCTATGTCTAAGACTTGGCACATAGTGTCCCTTTGTATCTATCCTACCTGAATAGGTAGTATCATTGTTCCTTTGGATGATCTTTCTTCATCATCATAGGCCTTGATGGTGATCTTTTTGTGTGGATCAATAGACTATTCATAGAAGCCTAATGCACAGATAAGTTTTAAAGTACAGATATTGAGACTAGCTCCTCCATCTATTAACTCTTTTAACTCAATGTTTGTAGACTAAGACTTCAATATGAAGGGGAGTATTATATGGATGACTCAAAGAGATATTATCATTTTCGAAAAAGGTGAGATTACGAGGCCCTATCATATGAGCCACCATGGCTTGAAATTTATCAATGTCCAGATCTTGAGGCACATTGGTTTTAACGAGTGCTTGTTCTAAGATGTCCTTATGTTTCGACGATAGTTTGAGTAACTCGAGTATGGATATTTGAGCAAGAGTTCTCCACAGTTGATTAACCAAATCATATTGAGTCTTGGGGATAGTGGTAGATGTCGATGTATGCCTTTTCAAGACGTATTTTTGAGCTCTTGTTGTCACATTGATTGATGTATGGTCTTGTTTGTCCTTGATATTTATGACATTTATTTGGTTGTCATCTGTTGATATGTGATTGATGGTGTTGTTGTATAGATGTTTTATGTGAGCTCCACGTGTATCATTTGATGATGAAGCTCCTTTCTTGTTGTAATTTGGAAGAGGATTTTTAAAGGCGTCATGATCACCATTTGTTTTGAGACCATCAACCATTAAATCACCTCTATTGATCATATCTTGAACAATATTCTTAAACCTCATGCAATCATTTGTGTGATGTCCTTTGTTTCGATGAAAATCACAGAAATGCGAGTCATTCCACCAAGGTGGTTTGATCTGGGGTTCGAAGTTGTTTATGGCTGGCAATGTGATAATCTTGTTTACCAGGAGTTCGCAAAATGTTGATTCTAAGATTTTCCCCAATGGTGTGTAGATGCGTCTATTTGGGAAAGTGTTGGTGTTACCTCTTTGATTTGTATTATTCCCTCGGTTAGTGTTGTTGCCTTGGGTATTGTTGTTGGTGTTTGAGATTGAAGGTCCCTGATTGGTATTTTGTGGATAAGTGTTAGTGCATTGGTTAACACTTTTTTTTATTCTTGTTAGTTTGTGGATTACTTGATAAAGCTAATACTGGTTGTTTGGACTTCATATCATTAGCATTAGTTCCTCCCTCATTAACAACATTTTTGTTTTTGATCTGGAATCTAGATTTGTCTAAAGTGTTGTTGTTGTTTTGGTTGTTAAAGTGAGTGTTGGATGAATTAGTTCCTTCCTTAAAGAACTTCAATGTTCCTTTCTTGATGCAGGCTTCCTCTACTTGGATTCCATTTTTGATCAACTTAGAAAAAGATGGTATGCACTGGAGCTTGAGTTGATAACTCATCTCACTATTTAGATTGTCGATAAAGATCTCCATCTTTTCCTTTTCAGGCACATATCGAGGATATCTTGAAACCATACGTCTCTAACACTGAAGAAACACCATGAATGTTTCATTGTTTTTCTATTTGGTATTACATACATTCAACATGGTGATCGCATGTTGAATATTATAGGAATATTGTGTGATAAATTTGTTTACCAACTCATTAAAGGATCTGATGGGAGGTGTAAGTTTAGACAACCACTCCATTGTTTTCCCTCCCAAACTTCTTGGGAATAGACTCATTAAGTAAGTGTCATCATGAGAAAATTCTAGGCTTATGGTACAAAATTCCTGAACATGATCATGGGGATCATTTTTACCATTGTATTTTGGTACATCTGAATTTGGGGGAAAAGGTATCATGTTTAATCTCCTATCAAAGGGGTAAGGACAAATTTCATCCAAGGAGTATTGCACTGTGGTCCCCTGTTGCATGTCCTGCATTTGTCTTTGTAGCATTTGAATTTGTTGTGTAAGAGCGACCATGGGTGTATTTGTAAGTCGAGGGAAAGCTTCTTCCCTTTCATTATCCCTAGTTCGGACATGGTTGTGTTCAGGTATGTTATGTTGTTCAAGTATGATTTCAGGGTCATGTGTTTCTTCTTCTCTCTATTGTTCTTGATAGGCGTAATTTCAAGTCCTTGTCCTAAAAATTTGTTCGTTGACCTTCCTTAAATTTTCAGTATTGAAATCTTCAGGAAGTCTAACTCCTTTTCTAGTTAGCATGAGCATATGTTTTTCCTTGTCAGCTTCAATGAGTCTTTCCATGAGCTTTTGGAATGAGGGGTTTTCTTGACATTATTGGAGAAGTTCCTTAGTGATCTCTGTATCTCCTAGATCAGTATAATCGAAAGGGTTGGATAATCTACGACCCATACTTGACTTTGGTTGTGGTTCGCTTTGCTTGTATCTTTGAGAGTGAGTGACAACGGGCATTTAGTAAAAGATTTTTGTGACAAAGGGGATAAAATATTCTTCTTCTCTCTCTGGGGTTGGTGGTTCGGGTCGAGCTACGTTATAAGTGATGCAGATCTGTCGGAATAAAGTGGGATTAATCTTTCCTCCACAATTTAAGCATTGGTTGAATTCGGCTTTCTAAATGTAAGCTCTACTTCTTAAGGGTTCTTTGTCAAACTCATTTGATTTGCCTTGAAGATACAATCGCATATGACGCAAGAATGCGCGATGTGATTTAAAAAGTTGGCGATTGATATAGAGAAACTTATTTCATTTGACAAGTTTTTTAGAACTAGGTTGTCTCTTCTTCAACTCAGTTTTATGATGAAGACTTGCTCTTCTCAAAATATGAGGAGTGGTCATACACGAATGATCAATGGTTTCCTTTGATGTTTGGATTGGGATACTTCATTTGAAAAACTCAAGCTTACTTCATCAAGTAGAGGTTTAGATTCACCCTCACGAAAAAGTGTGTCAAATGATATGGATAAGAGTCTACCGATATGGAAACTCGATTTGACGACTTAAGATTAAACTCAATATTTTGTTTGTTTGATAAAATCCATTTAGATGGTGAAACTTTGATCAATGTGATGATACTGCCTGATTTTGATTGGATGAAGTCTTATCTCGAGCTAGTTTAAGATTTGACAAATTTGTCCTAAGGATGCTTGCTTGATTTTGGAATTGTTTAATCTGATGACTTGGTTCGGATTTTGACTGGTGAGTTTGACAAAAGGCCCAAAAGGGTATTTAGGAATGATGATAAAATTTTCCAAAAATGCCTAGTTTACTCTCTATTTTTCTGTGTTTTTACCATACGCTAAGACAGAGATTGGATGCGTTATCTGATGATCTAGATGCGCTATAGGAAATTCCCTATGCACCAAGCTGCCTATGTTACGCACTAACTCAGAGTTGTGAAAATTGTTTCTGAATGGAAAGATTATGCGCTAATATGTCCCGATTAAGTGTTGTAGTTTAGACTGAGAACGCTAAGTTAAGCCTCCTATGCGCTATGCTGATGCTCAAAAGTGCTAATATGGTTTCACAAAGCGCCACTAAAATGTTAACCAATATGATAACTATTTATGTGCTATTTTGACTGATGAAAGCACTAAGTTCTGATTTGGATGCGCTATAGAATGGTTGACACGCGCTAGGAGGTTTCTCCTACACGCTAAAATGTCTTGATTGCTTTTTTGTTGGTTGTTTTTAGAAATATTTAACACTTGTTTTTTTTTATGGATGATTTTTTGAAAATAACTCAAAAACACGACATGAAAGAGAACCAATTTTGCCTATGCTAAACAAATAGTGTATGTTCTGCAAGGATGTGTTCAAATCCTCAACGTTTTCACAGGTTTGGATACAAGTAAGACAAATCATATAGACTCTTTATTCAAGGGTCATCAACAATACTGTAGCCCACTAGTCTCGATACTTCGTCAACTCAAACAGTCATGTCACCCCCTAGGGGGCACCTGTTTTTTTGCCTTTTGCTAGAAATTAACTCAAAGTGAATTGCTTCACAATTGAGTAGTTATCTTGGGAGATATATGGTGAGTAATCTTGGGGGCAGATTCTTCCCCACCCTTGCACTACGATATTGAAGATGTTTGGATACTGACTCAGCTCAAAGTTTCTATTTCTAAAGTTTTTAATCAGGCTTACATTCGGTCTTTAGTGATAAACTCCCTCGGGAGGCTTCCCAACCTTTAGAACAAAGGCTTTACGTATCTTAAAGATACTAGGGGAAGGCTAATCGTTGAGTAAAACCATTGAAGGGACTTTTGTCAACCTCCACTTTTGATTATAGTGGATTGGAACACGTGGCGATAAAGTCGTTTCCCACTTAGGTCGTTCCCCTCTCACCGACCATTTAAATGGCGCTCTAAGAGCAACTCAGGAGGGTGGGCCTGCTAAAGGTTTTAAGTACTTGAAATGACGAAAGCATGGAAGAGTGGTTTGGCTTTTTGGTCACCCAGTTAAGGGGAGAGCATATACCTTCCACTTTCGAGATAAGGAAAACAATCTTCTTTTTAACCTTCAAGTCAATGATTTGCTAACTTCTATTTGGAGATGTTTCTCCAACAAGCATGGTATTCTTTTTAATCTTTCATAGCAAAGTGTGTATTTTCAAAACCTTTGAAAAATAAGCCTGGTCAACAAAGCAAATCGTGATTTGGTCAACAAAATTTAAAGTTTATAGGTGAAAGTTTTCCCTCTTTGCCTTGTACAAAATAAAAATGAGATTCTTTTACCTTTGCACTAAAATGAAATTGATCCTTTTAGGCACCAAAGGAAGGTGAAGTTCGTTTTAACCTTTGCTGAAAGCAAATTTGCTTGTTCTTTTTAGAGCCTCAAAATGAAGTGTTTTTCTTAATTTGCAAGAAAGTAAATGTGAATTTTGTTGTTCTTTTTACCTTGCAATAAAGAAAAGATGAAGTTTTATTTTAAACACAAAAAAGAAGTCTGCAATTCATTTTAACCATCCAAATGAAATGATGAGGTTTATATTAACTTTTGCAAAAAGGAGAGAATGAGTTCTTTTTAACTAACTTCTTTTGAAAGAAAGCAAAAATAAAACTTCTAAACTAACTCTTGTTGCTCTTGCACAAAAAAGATTAGAACTTGCATGAAAAATCCATTAGCAATC
The DNA here is from genome assembly GCF_030272615.1 of Cryptomeria japonica. Classification (NCBI taxonomy): domain Eukaryota; kingdom Viridiplantae; phylum Streptophyta; class Pinopsida; order Cupressales; family Cupressaceae; genus Cryptomeria; species Cryptomeria japonica. The sequence continues at coordinate 762,097 of NC_081407.1, read as the reverse complement.
AAATTTTGATGTGGGCTTATACAAGCCTAAAATGATCTTCCCTCGGTTACAAATTTTTGCTTCTTTGTTACATCTATGCACTAAACTGTTGCACCTATGTGCTACAGAAACGCACAGAAGCGCTACAGAATGATCCCTATGCGCTAAACTGATTACCAGATGTGCTAGCCTGTTTTTCTAATGCGCTGTGATTTTACAGTTGACAATCAGAGTATTATGTGTAGACACCTAAAAATATCTCATTGATCATGTACTAATTATTCCTCTAATTGATTAAATAATTATTTAATTATTTAATTAAGTTAATTAATCTTATTCTTCTAATTTCATATTTCCTCATCATCTTACTAATTATTCTATTTTCTATTTCTATCATCATTTAATCATTTTAACCATTTTCTAAATATTAATTAAATATTTTAATTAATTCTGATTAATTCTATAATTTAAATAATCTTTATTATTTAAATAAATTATATTTTCAATTTCTATCTAATCATTCAACCCTTTTCTAACTATTAATTAAATATTTATTATTTAATTAATTATGATTTAATCCTTTAATTTGAATAATCTTTATTATTTAATTAAATTCCATTTCTACATAATTAAATAGTTTCTTTAAATTATTTAATTAACTAATTAATTCTTCTAATTTCATTTAATTAATTCTTATAATTTCTTCTAAATACATGTGCATGATTTCAAAAACCAAATTGAAAATCAAAGTCAAGTTCTAAATATATTCAAATGCTAAATTGAATTAAAATAAATTCAATTATTTGGATTAAATCTCATGCAAATATTAAATTGAAAATCTAAGCTAAAGTGCAAGCACATGCTAAATTAATTAATTAATTCAATTATCTCTCCAATCTCTATTTTCATCTTTTAGTTATCTTATTCTAAATAAAGCTTTCTTTGTCATCTTCTTAATTATCCTCCAATCATTCTTTTTCTTCCTTCAGTTAGCTTTTTTTCAATCAGTTAACTCCTTTAATCTATTCAATCTATTCTGTTTCACCTCTAAATCAACAGTTCAACTATCAATCAGCATGTGATCTCACCTGAGTTCCACCTCTTGATCAATTTGTTCCACCTTTCATTCAATCCTCTCCAAAAATCTATAAATTGAGCATTCAATCTCCATTTTCAATCCTCCTCAATCTTGAACAATTACTCTAGATCACGAATTTTGAATCTTTGTGTCACTTGTAGGTTGCCAGTGCAATATCTGAGAGCCATCATACCAAAGAGAAGAGAAGAACAATGGAAGCCATGATGCACAATAGGGAGTTTCATATTGTTTAATTTAATTCCATTTTGCATCTATTTCATTGGTTTTATGTTTGAATTTCTTAGATAGTTAAGGAATTCAAGATTGTCCTTATTTCCTATTTAGCAATGATGAATTTGAGCATAGCACATTATGTGCTAACGTAAGTGCTCTATGCGCTAATGATAGAGTCTAACACGCTAAACAGTAAACTGGATGCGCTAGAAGAAGGTTTCTAAGAGCTAAAAGAAGGCTCCAAAGCGCTAACTCAACTTTTTCACATACCTGCAATATCACTCCTACATTAAAAATGATATATTTTATGGGGTTATGCCCCACGATGGGCACCAGAAATGTGTGTGGGAAAAGTGGTGCAAAGAAACGGAAAATTCGGTTTCAAAAGGGGTCCACACACCAATGGGACTCTTGGTGCAAGTTATGGAGCTATATGGAATAGCTCAACTCCCCAATGGATGTTCCATTGTTCGCTATCTCATAGGATCCCTCAAGTCAATGCCTTTGCTCTCAGATCACTGAGCAAAGTGACTTCAGGAATGACAACTCCAAGAATGAGGGATGTTTGATCAAATTAATATGAATGCATTCCTAGTTATGCATGATATTAAATCTACTATGATTTAAACTAGCATGGATATGATGATAAGATAAAAGATTAGTAAAACCTATCCTAACATGATATACTAGTCTAATATGAGAGTGCTATGATAACGGAAATGCTTCTTAAAATGCTATTAAGATGATTTTATCAAAGAGAGGCTAAATGCTTAGTAAAATGACTATAGATTAGATGCATGAAACTTGGGATCCTTTTGTGAGAGAATGGGAGCTTTATTTATAGGAAAAATAGGGAAATGGATGGTCAAGATTGGATAATCTTAACAAAGGCCAGGATTGAAAGTTATCAATCCACGTTCATAATTCTCACCAATGAAATGGTGATAATTGTCAACAAGAGGTTGCTTGAGAGGAGATTAAAGAAGCATTAAATGCTTGAGAATACATGATGGTTACCTTAGGAGGTAAGGGTTAAGGTTAGGTCAAGGTCATCCATTGGATAAAGCTTTTATCCAAAGGATAAACTCTTGTGCAAAGGTTAAAGGGATAACCATGGTCAAAGAAATGAATGCTTGATGAGACCCTTGGGTTAGATGAGGGTTGAGTTAGAGAGAAAGTCTCTAATCATGTAAGAAGGTTGAGTTAACCATTCATGGTTAGGAAGACTTTAAAGGTTAACTTGTTGAAGACATAAAGCCTTTAATGGTTTTCAAAGACTTTGAGGGTTTGAGAAGTGACTTCCCTTTGCTTAGGGATGTGACAATATTTAGGAAATGGATTAGGCTAATTTAGAAGTGATTAGAAGAATCTAGAAGGGGGTTTAGAGAGGCGAGTGGGAGATGTAGGATTTTGCAAGTGGATGGAGGGGAATTTTAATTAAAATAATTTAGTTTTTTTCAACAAAAATAGATGCAACTTGCATAAATACAAGTGGGGGATTTAAATAAATAAATTAGATTTATTTACTTGCAAGGATCAATTTAATTAAATGTAAATTTAATTAAAAAGGGAGAAAGGGGAATTAATTAAATAAAGTGACTTATTTAATTAAAGGTTATGAAAGGCTTAGGTGAACTTAATTAAATAAATTAAGTAATTCGTTTAATTAAATAGATGAATATGAAGAATTTAATTAAATAGATGAATGAGGTTAAAATGAATATTAAATATTCACTTAGGAAAGTGGTCATTTTTATACGTCTACAAGTGGAATGATAATCAAGGTGGATGGATCACATGGGTAGATACTGAGTATAGTTAATTACTCAGCGTTCCATCGTTTTTGTCCTTATTTTGATTAGATTTTCAGATTTGAAGTAGTTTTCTTACTCTTTGTAATCAATTCTTACTTTGCGTAACAATTCTTATTTTGATTATATTTTGGTATTTGAAGTAATCTTCATACTCTTTGTACTTGATTGTTATATATTCAACTCATATATCAGTAGTCTAATTTTTTGTCTTACTATACCTATTGTAAATCACATAAAAGAAATATTCATACAACACTGTGTTATTTCAATTTTGCTTTACTTTACACTATTTTTTCGGTTTCCTTTAGCCCAATTCTGATGAACACATTAATGCATGCATATGAGTACTATTTTTTACAATGGCCCAAAGTTCTTATTAGATTGTAGAAGCTATATCATCTAATTTAGTAACAAAAATGCTATTGATTAATGAGTTTTTGATTGAGCTATGTTTATACAAGCTTCTTATTATATTGCAAAAGCTATATCATCTGATTCAGTAACAAAAATGCTATTGATTAATGAGTTTTTGATTTAGCTATGTTTATTATAAGCTTTTGTATTAAATTAGAACATTAAACATTGACTTTATGTTGTATTTACTATGTATAGTGATGTTATGCACATTTTAAAGCAATGTAATTACATACACATATCTCTGTTAAAGAATATTATTTTTGCTATTTAATTTTAGTGGTGTTGTCATTTTGGTTTTCATGATTTTTACCTTTCCATTTTGTATATTTTGCCTATGGTTGAGCAGCCATAAAGTGTAAGTATCCATTGATATATGATCTTTTGACATCAAAATGAGAATGTCTCCCGTTTCAGTCCCTTTCATGTACTAGAACTATATAGACATCAGATTATATCTATACCAACAATCTGATACACCTCCCAATCATATTCTAATTAAGCCAACTATTAAACCAAAAAACAGACTGCAAATTTAATGTTCTTTTGTTTCGATTCCTCTTTTTTGTGAACCTTTTTTTGGGTGTGCAAGGATTCAATTAACTGTGACTTAGTTAGGTGCTTATCCTCGACATAGAATTTCTCAATCCATTATGTCGTTCTATGTCTTCTTATAACGATATTTGCAACCTTGTAATAGGATCAAAATCAACTTTATTCTGCAAGGCAATCTACCAGTCAAGATGACAACACACCTTCGTCACATTGGAACATAAATAATTTGTATGCTAATTGTTAGGTAAATGTACTTATCTTGCGATATGAATACATATTCTCTGCAAATAAAATGCCTTCTTTTTTGCATTTCATTCAAACATGCAAAATTATTTCCATCTCGCTGAGTTATTCATTTCTGCACATTTCTTTATCTGTGAATAGCTTTATTTCACAACATCCTGTGCAATATTAGTTTTCTTACAATAAATTAAACATATAGTTACAAAAAACTTATAATAGTTTGTTAATAACCTGTACTACCATGTGTTGAGACATGGACCAACTAGGGCTCGAACCTAGGATCTTCCATACATTGCTGGAGTGCTCTACCACTGAGCTACTAGCCCCTCTTGGACCAATCCATCGTTGGTCTGGGTGTGGCTTATTTCCAACACCAACACACCCCCTTAAGCTAGACCTCTTGTGTGCTTGGGACTCCTAGCCTGGACCTGGCTCTGATACCATGTTGAGACATGGACCAGCTAGGACTCGAACCTAGGACCTTCCATACGCTGCTGGAGTGCTCTACCACTGAGCTACTGGCCCCTCTTGGACCAATCCATCATCGGTCTAGGTGTGGCTTATTTCCAACACCAACACCATGTACGTCTAGTGTTGCCATTCGTCTCAAATTTAAAGAACTCAAACAAAAATGTTGTCTCCATCAGCTACTTTTGAATCTTTACAACAATCCACAATGGATACTTTGGTAAGCAAATACATTTTACCTTTTCAAACCTACAACTTTGTCGTCATTACTTTCAAAATATCCCTTGTTCATAATGCATTTTAAATTCATTCAAACCCCCCCATTTCAGCATGTTCCCTCTTTAATAACATACACAAATATAGTTAAGTGTTATGTAATTGATGAAATCTTATATCGTTGCTAGGTTTAATGGTTCAAAATACTTTGATTGCATGCATTCCAAAACACTAATCTATATGTGAAGGTCTTGTCATGTATATGTCTTAGTACCCCTTAACATTAAGTCATCAATGTTCATATTATCTTTTTGTAGGAACTTGCCCAAGATCGTGCCCCCACCCCATGTGCAATTCAATCTATCAATGTTGGGGATGACCTTCCTTCAACATTGCTCCAAGTTTTGTCATTACAGAAAATGCATGCTGCCAAAGATGATACATACAGATATAAACTTGTATTGTCTGATGACACATACATACAGTTGGCAATTCTGCCTTTTAAGTATAAAGAATTGATAGACTTAGATGTTCTAAAAATAGGTTCTATAGTTCTGTTGACAAGTTATACTTGCAGATATGTATGGAACATAAGGTAGGAAAGATACTATGTTTATTAAAAATTCCTTCTTTGATACTTAATCATTTCCAGCAACTCTCCATAGAAACTTAAACAAAACTATTTTCATTTTACAAGACTATTATAATACTTAGTTTACAGATCAAACAAAGCGGTTGTCAGTTATTTGGTAAACCTAAATACCTATTCAAAGAGTAAGAACTAGAAATATTGGGCCAAGAAACACCATCATCCTCTAAACGTTCCCTTCAGTTTAATGTTGCACTACCATCCCCACAAAGTACGACCTTTGATAATATAAGCCCTATCAGAAGTTTAAATCCCTACCAAAATAAATGGACAATCAAAGGAAAAGTGACTGACAAATGATCAATACGATCATATAGTACAGCTGCCAAAAATGGCCATGTCTTCAGCTTTGATATTATAGACACCGAGGACTATGAAGTTAGGGTTACATGTTTTGACCAAATAGCCCAACTACATTCTGATTGTGTTGAGGTAGGTGCTCATTATGTCATTTCTAAGGGGTCCATTAAGGAGGCAAACACAAGATTCAATAAATTAAACAACCATTTAGAAATCATCCTATCTGATGCTTCAATATTGAAACGATGCACCCATGATGATGATCCAGCTCAAACGCGCTCCCCTTTCACACCAATAAGCGAAGTGGTCCAGATGACTAATAATAAATTGGTTGACATCATTGGTGTTGTTGTGTATTTTGGAGATCTCATAGCAATCCACAGGAAGGATGGCAGTGAAACAAAGAAGCACATTGTTAAAATTAATGATCTCTCTAGCTCAACAATTGATGTCAATCTGTGGGGTTCAACATCAAAACAAAGAGACCATGACTTGAAAAATATTTTAACCCTTGATGTTGTACTTTTCCTTTCTATACACAATGCCCATGTTGGGTACTTTAATGGGAAAGTTGTCAATATGACATATGCAACAACATTACTTTATCTTTGATTTTGCAAATTCCATTCTTGAATTGCAGAGTGAGACCACTATCATTTAGCTGGGCAACACTTAGAAGGTTGTGTCTGTGACCATCAACCTAGTACACATTGTCAGCACCACTCTTTCCATTCAAAGAGATGGACCCTCTACCTTTGACCATGCATGGTGCATCATTGCCAAAGCGAACCACACCACCATCATACTCTTCTAAGGATAGAAACTTGCTTCGGTCACCAGTCATATGGTGAGAACAACCACTGTCAATGATCCATTCATTGGAATCATCAAATCGGGAGACAAGAGCCTTCTTGTCTGCCACATCTTCCTTTACAGCAATGAACACAATGTCTTCATTCTCTTCATCTTCTAATTCCTCATATGTGACACCTTCATCAACTGCCACAAAACAATTTCTCTGGTTTCCTCCTTTGAATTTCTTGAACCTTTCCGGTTTATCCTTGTTGTCACTATTAGGATAGTTCATAGCAATATGTCCTATTCGGTTACAGGAGAAACATTTCAAAGGAAGCTTACCTTTGTATTTACTGGTCCCTTTTGGAAATATCCTGGCAAGAAGAGCTTCAAATTCTATCAGAAACTCTTCATCCTTCATTTCTTTGTTCTGATTAGGTTCCCCGCTGGTGCTAGCCTCTTTTCCTTTTCTCGACGGTATAGCAAAAGCTTTAAAGGCTGATTCTATCTTTTGAACACTACCATCAAAACTATTTAGCTCATAGGCTATCAACTTGGCTATGATGGAGTCCAAGGATGCCTTAGACTTGTCTATTGATCTCAGCTCCTGAATAGCAGCAACCCTTCTTGCATAGATCGACAACAGGGATCTCAGGACTTTACTTACCATAGTGGAATCTTCTATTTTGCCACCTGCACTCTTTATTTTTCCAACAACTATTTTGATTCTTATTCCATACTACTGAATGGTCTCTCCTTCAACCATCCTCATATCTTCAAACTTTCCTCTCAAGCTCTCTTCCTTAGCCTATTTTACATGCTCATCACCACCATAGATATTTTCAAGAGCATCCCATACTTCTTTGGGATTTGCCTTGTCCTGAACATCAATAAACTCAATGTCAGATAGACTACTGATAAGGGTTTCCATGACTTGCCCATTTTCTTGTATCTCTCTCTTTTGGTCGTCGGTGAGAGTACTGGTAGGAACAACATATACATTTTCAACATAACTCTAGTGTTGAACACCCATGCTTTTGATGAATATCTTCATCTTGTCTTTCCATATACCAAAGTTTTCCCTATTGAACTTTGGACCTTCCCTCTTCATCATTTGGCTAGGATCTTTTCCTCAAGTGGTTAAGCTTACAACACAGAGGACCTGGAGCACTCTGATACCAATTGATAACTCAATGATGAACCACTAGTACTGAACCGATACTGAGAGGGGGGGGGGTGAATCAATACAAACACAAATACAGTCCAAAACCAATTTGACAACAAATACTCCAAATGACTGATAAATAGAGATATCGGTAAAACAGAGTGCAACCGGTAACATCCAGTATAGCTCGATCAGTCATGAACTGGTCACTCAATACCATATTATCATAATATTCACATGCATGAACTAGTAGACTTAACCATCAAATCTTCACAACAGTGAGTTCAATATGTTTTATAGACAGGCATAAAACATAGAACCTTCATGTGCTTAACAGATAAAACAGAGCATCACAAGACAAGAGCATAACACATGACACACATATTTTTCACGTGGAAACCCAATTGGGAAAAACCACGGTGGGGATGAATACCCACAAGCTTCTTTGTGAACTCTTTAGAAGTCCGCTTAGTTAGGAGCCTTGTTCGGTGAAGAACATTACAATAGGTTCTGGTAGGAACAGATCCTGTTAAGGATCACCCGGTTAAGAGTTAAACCTGGTAGGGTCACCTTGTTAGAGGATTTTAAGAACTCAATAGTTGAAAGGATCTCCTAAGCTTCTCTAGCTTCTCAGAACTCATTAGCCTCAAATTATCCGGTTAAGGGATTTGAAACAAGTCGGTTAAGAGCACCCAATTTAAGGGATTTTGAATCAAGCCAGTTAAGGCTACCCTGTTAGGGGATTTTACAACTGTTGAAGTGGTTAGAGATCAACAGGAATTACAATGATCTGTTAACAACACTTAATGCTAATGCAGATCCGTTTAGGCTCTTCTTTTCCTTCTGCACATTCACTTTGCAGGTATCTCTTCTCTCCTTTGGTCTGGCAAGAACCACGTATCACTTTCCTTGGATACACACTCACAAATTTTCCAACAACTTCAGACAGAAACCCAACATCAACCTTATAGGAAACATACAGGTCAGTAGCAAAAACCCTAAACCCTGAACCTGTTAGGTTGAGCAATTCAAACAGTTCGATCCTGACTGTTGGATCATACTGCATTAAATGCACCAGTCTTGAATCGATCTCAAGACATTCTCCATCGTCCATTATCCACTATTTTCATGGCGGCTGATAACCCATCATGCTTTATCACCGTTTGATAGACTTCACACATTCCCGAGGTAGATAGGAATAGTCATCTTCATGCAAGATCCTTCACGCACAAAGAGCTTACGTGGCAACATGATCTATCCTTCATCATATTGCTAACTCATCACACAAAGATCACTGATTGAGTCACACAAACCTGAGGTACTCCAACCGGAAACCCCGAAGTGGAAGTTGCCTACCAACTGGTAGTCATACAGTGCTTCCATGTGCTGGTTCCCATAACTACATGCCGGTTCACCTTGAACAAATGTGCCGCTTCACTTTGGCATATACCGGTTCACACATATGCCGGTTCCTCTTTCTTCACTTATCACATGTGCCGGTTCACACTATGTCTCATATTGACATCAATGACAACATACAATATCATTATGTCTTCATGCTGGTTCACATAATGCCAACACACAATCCTCTAGTAAGCTATGCATTTGGATGTTTTTATAAGCTTGTTGCTTTTCCTTTCAATCCTACGTTGTGGACAAGTTTGTTTATATATTTCCATAAATGTATTTGCATATATGTCTGGTTTCTTTCTGTAACTGGTCAACTACCTATATAAATATATATTTCTTACATTTATTAGTACTTGCTCTTGTCACAGTATAATTTACTCTATCTAACAAATTTGAAGCCTCCATGTTGTTATTGCCATCCTATCGTGCATGCATTAAATAAATAATTTTTTTTTGTTAACAAATACTTTCCTTCTGTCATATCCTTCCCTTCTATTTTCCTTATTAGTTTTGCACATCATATTACAATTTAAATTACTTCATTTATGTATGCATAGATATTGTAATAGAAAAATACTTCCATTTCTTTTTATTAAATAAGTATCTTCATTATATCAATGTCTCCAATAAGAATATCTAGAATATGCATTTATCCTTACATGTTTTAAAATACATACAACCATGTGCATATTTATGTTTCCACTTACATATTGTACGCTAAGAATGTGCATCTCTCCATATAGATAAATACATATGTGTATGTACTTCTAAATATACAAGGTGTTTATCTTTTCCTGAAGCACTCATCATTGCATTAACCAATATGTTTGACTACATACTCATCTATACTAATTAGTTGCCTTGAAGAATAAATTTGATTTTCTTGAGATTTCTTCCACATATAGGAACTAACTATACATATACATAGAAAACATCAAAAAATAATCTTTACATGAAAACTAATATACACATACATATTTATTTATATATATACATATGTATATATGTATATATAGACTTGTATATGAACATAGTCATGTACATTTATATCTAGATATGTATGTCTAAAAAAATATATATACAAAATTATATAGTTATATTAACATATACATGTATTTATATATGTGCACATCTATCTATACAGATATACACATATTTTCACTCAAATGTATATATAAATGTGCATATTTATACATACATCTGTATGTCCATATAAATATATACCTATCCATATATACATACCATAATCACTTTCTTGAATGCTCTCGCACCAAAACCATAGTCTCATCAAACTAAATACTAATAACATGAAACCAAATATACACATATGTCATTGATATGTATATATACGTATGTATATATATAGTGTACTTATATATATATATATATATATATATATATATATATATATATATATATATATATATATATATATATATATATATATATATATATATATATATATATATATATATATATATATATATATATATATATATATATATATATATATATATATATATATATATATATATATATATATATATATATATATATATATATATATATATATATATATATATATATATATATATATATATATATATATATATATATATATATATATATATATATATATATTAAAAGAAAGAAGGAAGTGCTCCAGCAAAGGATCTCATAGGTAAAGTCTGCACACACCAAAGTAACCACTAATCAACTGAGATCTTGCAGACCAAATACAACTGACAAGGAAAAGACAACTAGAAACAAAAGTCAACAAGATCAAAGATTATTTACCAGTTCTTAGATCACGTGACTTTCTGTTCGCCACTTCACCAAGATTTGAACAAATAAAAGACAACACAACCCAAAAATGTTTGTATTCTACTTAAAAATATCCACAAAACAAACATATATCTGTTCTTATATAGATTTATATAGATTCACATGTATTTATATATATGTATATGGTCGAGTACACTTATATATGTATTTACATACATATGTATATATGCATGTATATGTATTTTCATGTACATATATGTACACATGTATTGATCTATATAGAAATATGTAAGTTTAGAAATATATATTAGATGCCTATGAATATGCCTTGATTTTCTTACACTTCCATTAATAGAAGACAATGTAACTAAATCCTTGATGTCATACTTTACGAATGGGAGTTCCTGTCACAAATAAGAGCTTCAAACAACTTTGATATTGCTACTCTTCAAATGCTTGGCAGATGTGATTATGACCTCCACTTTAATTGGGGTGAATCCGTACCTAATGAATTCCTCCATACCATAGACCCGAGCAATTCGGTTCAACAGAAAAAAGCCAATCAGTTGCCACCATTGCCAAATTTCACTCAAGTACCCCTAAAAATTTTGAGTTTGCAACAAATCAAAAGATTTCTCTTGATATTATAACCTCCCACACTGCTCAAAATTTGAAAACCTCACCATTACGATTAATTATTCAAGGTACAACAGGCACTGGGAAATCATTCCTTATTGAGTGTATACGAAAAAAGTTAAATTTCCATTTTGATCCAAAGCAATACCCACTGCTTGTGCTTGCACCAACAGATGTATCCACATATAACATACAAGCTACCACAATCCATGCTGCCCTCCGCATATCTATTCAAGAATACCATCCTTTGATAGGACATTCCTTATTAATGTTTCAAGAACAATGCAAACATTTACAATACATTTTGATTGATGAAATGAGCTTCCTTGGCCCACAATTACTCATCAAGATTGATAACAGATTGCAGCAAGCATTTCCCACCAAACAACACGAACCATTTGCAGGCCTATCAGTTGTCTTAGTTGGTGATCTTGCACAACTACCCCCAGTTATGGATAAACCATTTTATGCATCCCACTCAACAACACTTACTTTATGGCATTCATTCACTGATGTTGTCACCTTGGATGTTTCTTTCCGGCAAGAAGGTACAACCCCCTCATAGATAAAGTTCTGAGAGCTTTTGCTTAATGTCCGCAACACAACACCATTGCAAGAAGACTGGGAAAGGCTATAGATGTGTTCAACCCATGGTTTAACGCTTGATCAAAACAACCACTTCGACAAAAAAACATTTGTTTGCAACCAATGCAGCTTCAAATTCACACAATATAAAAATGTTAAAGCAATTGCACACACCAATTGCTTGTGTAAGAGCAATCATTGTTCATCACAAAGAAAAACAAACTTAGCAAGATGAGCAACTCTCATTTAAAATTCTTCTTTCTATAGACCAGCAAGTCATGCTCATTGCAAATTTATGGATAGAAGTTGGTCTTGTAAATGGTTCTTTGGGACAAATCAAAATGATTGTCTATGATGCAGGTTCTAAACAACCAGATTTACCTAAATATGTTGTAGTACTCTTCCAACATTACACTAGATCACCATGGGATGCTACAAATTCAAAACTTATTCCCATTGCACCAATTACTAGAGGAAACAACACAAAAATTCCACTAATGATGGTGTCGGGTATCACTATTCACAAATCACGGGGTTTAACACTGGACTTTGCTACAATTGACATTGGCAAAACAGAGAAACAAGGTCTTACATTTACATCATTGTCTCGAGTAAAGTCAATTGAACACCTCCGAATTCATCTGCCTTTCACTTACCAGAGGCACTCAAAATTGCAAGGTGTACCATCAACCATTTCAAGAAAGAACGAAGAAGTTCATTTTCTTAAGCTTTCTCAAATCACAAAAGCAAATTACTTACAAAGAAAACCAACACAGGTACTGCATCAACATCACCTGTACACTTCTCGGTAGTATATATCTTCTTTCATTTATTGCAACACATTTTAACTATTGAATCTTGCAGGGTCAGCAACAAACGTAAAAGATTGCATCACAACAAGACCTTACCTTTCTCACTACTGATTGTTGGTATTTTGATGATGTTTTGATTGTCATTGATGGACACACACTTACTTGATGTATGATTTATGCTCAACTGGTAGTTGTTCCAATCGGTATTGCATATCATTGAATGTGTAGTCTTTAGACTATCAGTATTTTGCAGAAGATGGTTTACTGGTCATAGATTGACTGAAGACCCCAAGCGGTATGAAGACATAGATCACACTATTTTCATTGGTCCTATTTATCCTCCTAATGTTTACTCTGTACAAGTGTTGTATCTCATATCAAATTAATCCTTCTATTTTGTTCTTCTACTTGCAGGACATCAAAGAAGACATAACTTTAACCAACACATACTACAAGGGTAACTTAATCTCTTTGAGCTTTGCATTCAACGATGCTAATTTGTTTTTCTACTGTCCATCTTATTTGCAGATTTCACACCCACCAAAAAAAATGACCAAACATATACACCAACATCCTTTCAATAGTTGTAAGTACCTTCCTTTATTATTATTTTTTATTTACTATTCTTTTTTATCTCCAAACTTTGCAACTCTCGATTATTTAATAGATCTAAAATGTTATTTCTCACAGGTACACAATGACATCTTTAAAAATAGTCTACAAACCAAACAAAGTCATAAAGAATTATACAACATCAACAACTACTCAATACTTACATCAATTCTATACTTCACAAGAAATACATGAAATGGTTGTATACATGCTGGCAATGCCAACATGGGGGTTGGAGGGTGGCACACTTAGTTTTTCTGGGACCAACACATTAAATTGGTTGGGTTTTATACAACCTAAAATAAAAAAAAATTATACTAACTACTTTATTTTGTTAATTCATACTGTACATCATGTTGCCTTCAACAACATGGGGGTTAGTGGGTGGTGTAATACCCTAAAAATGGTCATCTAAACCATGGGCCCCTAATCTCAACAACATCACCAAGGTCCTAACCAAAGGCAATTAAAATTAATCTTGAGCACACAATTAATTTCTTAAATCACCAATGTCACATGGCAAATAAATCAACCAATATTAATTAAATAAATATTTAATTAATTGATCATTCCAAGTAAATCTTTTTTTAAACAATTATCCTATTTATTTTATTGAATATCCTAGCATATTTAACTAAATAAATCAATTTGCCATTAAATCATCAAAAAAGTAATTAATTGACAAAAAAATAATTAAAATTTGAGAAAAGAAATCAATTGGAGATAATCTTGAAAATCAAATTAAAAATTGATAAATAATCTCAGAGAAAGCAATTAAAACATTTAAATATCAAAATTGAATGAAATAGAGAATAAATCAGTTTTTTCTGATTTTATCTTAATTTTAGTTCAATTTCCTTTAAAACTGAGAAAAGGAGCCAATCACATCAATTCACCTGGATTGTGCTTCCTCTTGGAAAATCTTGACCGCTCATCATGATTTGATCTCATCCGTTGGTTTCTTTCTAAATTTTCTATAAATTCAGGCCTTCATCTCTCATTCAAGGATCCTAGAGAATATATTGTTATTATGTTGTTTTTTCTCTAGGTTCACTAAGATTTGTGCATTGAGATATTACATATTACTTATTGCATCCTTATTAAATCATCTAGCTTAATATTTCTTAAATCATGTTACATTAATCTTACATATCTTGCATTCATCCAACTTAATCTTGCATTCATTTAGCTCAATTTCATACTCATATAAATCCTTTGTTTAGGTGTTGTCTAGTCACTGGTATTGCATATAAAAATTTGAGAGCAAGACAACTCGCATCTACTAGAAGGCAATAGGTCGCTTTGTAATGGTTTATTGTTCATTATTGATTATTGATTTACTAACCATGCATCTGATGATTTATTGAAGTGTTGTGTATTCTAGATACAGATACAGGTCCACTTTTCACACACACATTTTTGGTGCCCACCGTGGGGCTTGGAATTCAATTTTTCAGCCTCAAAATCATTTTTTTAATCTTATAGGTCTCGTCCATACAGCCTCTGCTAAATATCGTATGAGTGTACTTCCATCATTGTACGACATTCTGTCAAGACCTGTGTTTTATCGTGCAGATCAAAAAAGGGACTCATACGATTTTCTGCTCTGACAATTTGACTCTGTGTTTTATTGTTCAGGCCTATGAGAATACTCGTGCGAAAAGGTATAATCTATCATACGAATTTATGTTTTATCATTTTAAAAACAATACACTTTTTAGGGTTTTTCATAAATTGAATTTAGATTTTGCTAACGCTAATGCTAACCTTGGTCTATCTTTTGTTTGCCTGAGATTTTTACAGCCTAACTAATTTTCTTGCAGAACACTTGATAGATAATCTATCAATCAAACATGCGTCTGTCAAAGAATCGAAAACAACATAACTACTGATGCATTGGTTTTGCAGGTTGCCTAAAGGAAATCGACCAAACTTCGTGTATTCTTTAAAGTTCAATTTTTTAAGGCACTTAAATTGCTATCTGGTTAAAGAACAAATCTGTCTTTTGTGTTTTTAGAAATATCAGAGAGGTAGGAGAGTATGCTCTTGTCTTTTATAGACAATCAGAAATCTAGAACCTCAAAGCTTTTTCTAAAATTTGAGATTTGTATACCTTTAGCGGGCCTGTCACAGTGAGAAAAAGTAATCACCCTATGAGAACAACCAAAGTGAGTACAACTGGACCTGAGCATTCCAACTCACTATAATAAATAGGCCTCTGGTGATTAAAGTCTCAAAGGATGAGATTATTTGAGTTTTCTCTTTGAGATATCTCATATCGAGCATTTTGTAGGGCCTCGCGGTCTCAATCACGTTTACGTGACTACAACTTATTTCAGTACCTTGTCGGGCTATAGGCCTCAATCATGCTTGCGTGACTTCAAGGGGTAATTTCGAACAAAATTCCTAACTAAGAACAATAAGATAGAAGCTACCCGATTCACCTCCGAAAGGGGGATAATCTTTATGCAAGAGAGATAGTAACTCTCCCAAGACACTTGCCATATCATGCCCCCATTAGCATTTGGAGTTGGCTAATACGATGTTGAGAATCCATTGCGTGAGACTCAACAACCATATTCTGATTAGCTATTGGGTGTATACCTAAGTCAAGAAGCAAAGATTTTCTTCTCTAAGCCAACTTTGGTAGGGTTAGCGTGCTGTGATTGAAGTCATTGTATATATCTTGTGTCTTTTCATCCCTGAAACTAAAACTAAAATACCGAAACTAGGGAAAATAATTCAAACAAATCAACAACTCAGTGATAAACTCTACTAGTGTCCAAAACTGGTCTCTGTTAGTCATCGAAACATCAATTTGTGTCCAAAAACCAATCTTTGTCAGTCATTCAAAAACTGTTTGTCAGAATTTCATTTTTGTCTAGTCCTCTGTCAGACGAGTCTGTTAAATTTTCGTCCTGCTATATACCTCTTGTCATACAAGTCTTCATTGATTTTAAAAGTTTGTCGTCTGGCTCTATTAAACTTGTCGTACAAATCTAAATAAATGTCGTCTAGTCTTTTACATTCTATCGTACGAATATACATCAGAGTAAGTAAATTATTATCTGGTGTTTGCCCAACTGTTGTACGAAATTAGGCAACAACTTGTATGAAAAAATGTCTTTATCATCTATAAACTACTAAACTATTTTCTGGGTCTGCAAACTTTGTCGTACGAATTCCTGATCTTGTCAGTCAAAACATTCAAAAATTACCCAAACCAGTCTATAGCGAGCTTAAAACTGGTTATCATAATT
Source organism: Cryptomeria japonica (assembly GCF_030272615.1). Lineage (NCBI taxonomy): Eukaryota > Viridiplantae > Streptophyta > Pinopsida > Cupressales > Cupressaceae > Cryptomeria > Cryptomeria japonica. The sequence continues at coordinate 745,087 of NC_081407.1, read as the reverse complement.
CTGAGCATAAACAATCTCGATAGTGTACCCTGCCGTTGTGTTGTACGATTTTGTCGATCATCTTCCAGCTAGTCTAATCAACATCTTATCAAACCTAAGTTAACTTAGATAACGTCTTACACAGGATATATTGTTCTTGAAACCAGACCAGGTCTTAGTTACATCTCTCTATCACTACGTTAAACAAACAACTAGCTTCAATTTGATCTTGACTTCTGCATCACGTCTAGCTCTCGGTCCCGTCAATTGTAAATGCCTGCTCAAACCAGAAGTTCTCACAAGAAAGCTGACAAAGGTAAAGGAGTATCCTTTCATCAAACAACAATCCATTCTTTGTAGAAGAACCCATCCCAAATAAACCTTCATCCTCACAAATACCAGTTTTTGATCTACCAATCTTTGATCAGCCCCTATCTCCCACCATGTCCAGAGAAAGGCAAGAAAGACAAGCTACTAAACGCGATACTTATGACAACCTCAACAACCATGCTACTGATAGTGATTCCTCATCAGACGAATCTCTAGTCTTTGAACCTACAGGAACTGTTATAAATAAATGTCTAAATGATAAACATTTCTGAAAAGTGATGAAGATCGTCATGTCTAGAGAAAAGGAAGAGAATTTTCTAGAGCTAGCAAAGCAAGGCACTAAACTTTGAAACCCTCATCACTAAAGAGGAAGAGACACCTTTAGTGCTGGTAAACAAATAGTTGCAAGTGTTACAGACAAAAATCATAGAACTGAAAAACAAGGATAAAACATCAAAGCAATATTCTCTGGACACGATATGCCCATTTCCATTTGACAAAAACCTTTGCATGCCTCCATTCCCTTCAAGAGTGGAGATTCCCAAGTTTGACAAATATGATGGAAATAAAGATCGTCAAGACCATGTCAGAGAATTTTGTGCTTTATGTATGGAATTCATGCACGAACAAACATACCTCATGCGCCTCTTCCAGAGAAGTTAAGGAGAACAAGCTATGGAATGGTTTTCAAGCCTACCTATGGGAATCAAAACTTTTGAGGAATTAATCCAGTTGTTTCTACAATAATACTCCTATAACATTCGTCATCTAGTCACTATGGTTGAGCTTTTCAACACTAAACAAAAAATAGGAGAACCTTTTCTCACTTTTCCTCAACGTTGGAGAAAGATGTTCTCTAGATATTCACGGCCTATTCTAGATTCTAAGAAGATGGATATCTTCGTCAATAACCTAATCCCTGAATTGAAATATAGTATCCAAATGCAAGTGTACCCTTCATTCAACAAAATGGTAGATAGTACCCTCAGAATGGAAGATGTGCTCGTAAAGAAAGGAGATGTATCACTTTGGAAAGAAACATTGCAAGGTTCTAGTTCCAAAGAAAAGAACAAATACTGGAAATACGACAAAGATAACAACACAAATATTTTTAATGACGGAGTGGTAGACACTGTTCAAGCAAAATCAAAATCCATGATATTTAACTTGGCTAGCAGCACACAAGCACTCAAAGCAGCTGAAATTGAAGTGGAAAATCCTCCAAAAAAATCAAAAGAATGGTTTAAAGAGAAACCTTGGCTTTCAAAGCCTAAACATGATTTTACTCCTCTAGATGAATCATATGAATCAACTTTTAAAACTTTATTGGCAAATGAACTGATAACATTGCCAGACAATTCTAGACCATATGATCCAGAAGTTAAACCCAAATGGTGGAGAGAAAATGAATACTGTGAATACCATCGAAATAAGGGTCATACAACAAACAACTGCATGAAGCTCAGACATGGAATTCAAGACCTCATCAACACTGGCAAGATCATTGTTGGAAATCACACAACTAATGTTGATCACAAAGCTTTTAAAGATCCCTTACCTATTTATGAACAAGGTGATTCCTCAAAATCCAAGGGAGGTGCCAAAGTCAATTACACCTACACTGAAAATGACAATGTGATCAACATGATTGAATCTTCCCAACTTGAATATTGCAATGTGATCATATTCAAAGATAAACAAAATCAAGCACAAACTGCAAATGTTGTGACCCACGCTCAAAAGAAGGTTACTCTCCAAGGAGCTAGTTCCTCAACTTCTGCTCAAACCACTATCAAACCTACTAACTTATTTAAATAGACAAACAGATAAAATCATAGCTAAATCTAAACAACTGGCTTCATCATCCTCTCCTGGTTATAGCATCGTTGAACAATTGAAAAGAACTAACGATCAAATCTCCATTTTAGAACTGCTTAAGATCTCTTCTGCTTATAGAGAGAGATCTTGGACAAAGCTTTGCTCACTACTAATGTCCCTAAAGATTTAGATATAGATCAGTTTCAATCTATGGTGGGTCACCTGACCTCACCTCATTACCTCACTTTCTCTGAAGAAGATGATAACTCACTGAAAAATCAACATAACCAGCCATTACACATAGAAGCTATGATCCATAAACACCGAGTTAAATGTGTTTTAATAGATGGAGGCACTAGGTTCAATATTTGTACCTACAATCTACTGACACAGCTGGGATTTTCTGAAAATGTCAATGATCCAACAAAGAAAATAATGATCAAATCTTATGGTGAAGAAGAAAAAACCTCTAAAGGTCTGGTACTATTACTAATCAGGGTAGGACCCATGGAAAGAGAGGTCATCTTTCAGGTACTTGATCTTCCTCTTTCATACAATATCTTATTGGGCAGGCCATGGATTCACGAAATGAAGGTGATACCATCTACATATCATCAGTGCTTGAAATTTCCTTACAATGAAGTCAAAGTCAATATTCGTGCTGATACAAGATATGCCTATAATGCATTAATGCAGAGTGATGATGCTTTTGTTTCTCATAATAGAGAAGCCTCTATGGTTGAAAGTTCAGAAACTTTGCTGAAAGATTTAGAAAAGCAATTGAAAATCACAAATATTGGCATTGATTGATGCAAAATAGAACCTGTACTCTCACTAATGTCTCTTCCTCCATCACTAAGACAGTCAGGAAAACCATCAGAGGTTATGAATCCACAAACTTCAACTCCAAATGTCATTTATGATGGTCTCTTTATACAATCCTCTACTTCCCTTGCAGATAAGATAAGAGAGGATGTTGTTCTCAAATGGCTTTTCAAAGAAGATAGTACAAACAAAGAAATATGACATTATGAAATCTCCCTGACATAATATGGTCCAGGCTATAAGATGATTCAACGCATGGGATATTCAGGTATCGGTCCTCTAGGCAAGCATCAAGAAGGTATTGTTAAACCTATTCAGCTACAAACTAAGTCTGCAAATGATAAAGCTGGACTCGGTTACAATCCAAGAAAGTCATCATATCGGAAACATACTTCTCACCATCAACCTAAATGGAGGAAAAAGATACTACCTTCAACATCACAGGAAATCAATACTTAGCAAACTTAGGAAGAGTATGAAAATGAACAAGAAGAATCGACAATCAAGAGAGAAGAAGCAGTTGGTATGCAAGTTCCAATTGTATCAACAATAACACTACAAGAAGTAGAAGTCCCAGAGGATATGAGAGAAGAGGTAGAAAGAATTAAAGAATTGTTTGCACCACTGAATATTCCGGTTACATACACTGGTAGAAAGCAAGTAGATGATTCAGAAATTGATTCGAATGAGTATGAATGGGGTCTAGATCATCTCTTAGATACACCTACTACAAAAACTGCTGAAGAATCTAGTGATATCATAGATGAAGCACAAGAGGAAATATGCTTAAAGTTGCAAAAGGTAATAGATGAAATCAGACTACAAAGACAAGAAGACTATGAACAACAGTTGAAAGAAGGAAGAGCACAAGCAAATTCTACCTCTAATGAGATAGAAAAAATCAGGTATGGAACTACAAAAGAAGAATTAGAAGCTACAGAAGCATGACCAGTCATCAGTCCAGAGAAATTTGAATGGAAAGATGACAGGGACTAACAGAACCACCAAGGTTATGTCAACAGGTATGTCAAATACAAGTGATCAATGAATCAAATCACGAAGGAACTTGCAACATCAAAGATGTAGGTATTGATACTATACATACTTTTACTAAATCGCTTGAAGAAGAGTCAGAAAATTCATCTTATGACTCTGATAACTCTAACAAAGGCTCTATTCATAACAATAACTATTCAACATCATATTATGACTACCCTGTCATGAATGTTGAGATGCTGCCTGCTGACGCTGTTACTGTCACACCACAATATGTAGTCTAGTTTGAAGTAGGGGATGATGCTAGGAGTAGGTCTATTAGGTTAGGTCCACTAAATATTAACATGAACTTTGATAATCATGTTGTAACTCTTTTTGGTCTCAAGACACTTACGCAAGGTAGTTTTCTAGAACTTGACTTGTCGATCCAAAGTTATGATGATAATACTGTGAACTCCCTTGAATTTGTTCAAACTTTATCCTTGGTACATCCTGAACTGATTGACTATACTCTATACAACCAACCTTTGAATATACCTACCTTCGCGAATAACTACACATTAGCATACTATCTTAATGCAGTTGAACTAATGAACTCTTCCACCAGTGAGCAAAGTGAGAACATGACTAAGACAAACATCAAGTATCTTAGTCACAAAAATTAAAAAATAAAAATTAAAGTTTTGATGACAAAAACCACATTGTGGTGGTGTCAGAACAAAGAAAAGTAAAAATAAAGGACATACCTAAGGGTGAAAACCTCTCTGAGGCACCCGAGGGAGAGATAATTGATATGCTGCCAAGTCACTTCCAAGAAAGGTCTTCAATATTGATAAAACTAACTCAACCAGTAAATATTGGAAGTCAAGAGACACCACATATCATTCATTTATCTCAATCACTATCAGTAGATGAGTTAAAAGATTTCAGCAACCTCTTCTCAGAAAAGAATATCAACTTTGCATGGACATACTCTAACATGCCAGGCCTAGATCCTGATCTCATCATGCATCATCTCTCTATTACATCAAGAGTTAAACCAGCCAAGCAAAAAATCCGTAAGATGCACCCTCATGTGGCATTGCTAGTCAAAACTGAGCTAGAAAAATTGCTAAAAGCTGGATTTGTTAGAGCTATAGACTATGCAGAATGGATATCAAACATAGTACCTGTATCAAAGGTAGACAAATCTATTAGAGTTTGCATAGACTTTAGGGATCTCAACAAAGCATGTCCGAAAGATGATTTTCCATTGCCCAACATTGATATGATAGTGGATATGATTGCTGGATATGAGATGTACTCATTAATGGATGGATTCTCTGGTTATAATCAGATTAAGATAGCTCTTGAGGATCAAGAAAAGACAGCCTTCACATGTGCATGGGGAACCTTCTTCTAGAACGTCATGCCATTTGGACTAAAGAAACTTACCAAAGAGCAGTAACCACTATCTTCCACGATACGATGCACAAAAACATGAAAGATTATGTTGATGACACCCTGGTAAAAACTATGAAGAGATCCACACATATCCAAGAACTAGGCCTCATACTGGATAGAATGGAAAGATTCAAGCTCCGACTAAATCCTAAAAAGTGTGCATTCAGAGTAACATCAAGGAAATTACTTGGTTACATAATTTCAAAGAAAGGAATTGAGGTTGATCCTAAAAAGGTCCAAGCCATAATGGAAATACCTCCGCCCAAGAATATCAGTCAAATGAGAAGCTTACAAGGACATCTCCAATCAATAAGGTGCTTTATATCTCAGCTAGCAGACAAAGCTCAACCCTTCACAAAAGTATTAAGGAAAGGAGTACAATACACCTAGGATGAAGATTGTGAACAACATCTAAAACAAATCAGAGACTATCTTTCTAATCCACCCATACTGATGCCACCAATTCAAGGTAAACCATTGAATCTATACATATCAACTACCGATACATCACTGGGGGCAATTTTGGCACAACAGGATGAAAATAAAAAAGAAAGAGCTATATATTATATCAATAGAACCTTGGTGTCCTATGAAATGAACTATACTATCATAGAAAAAGCTTGTTTGGCATTAGTCTTTACATCACAGAAATTAAGACACTACATGTTAGCACACTCTATTAAGCTGGTGGCTAAGATTGATCTGCTCAAACACTTATAGGAAGATTGGCTAAATGGGTCATGGTTCTTACAAAATTTGATATTGAATATGTAGAATGCAAAGCCATCAAAGGATAGGTTATTGCAAATCAACTTGTTGATGCTCCACTTGAAGACAATCAGCCTTTGCACTGTAGCATCCTAAAATTATGACACTTGCAATTTCGACTGCATTTGGGTCTTCACGATGGCGACGCAACATTGAACCTGAATGGAGACCCCGAAACTTGTTCATGACATCAAAAACTGCATTTTTCAGCACCCTGGCCTAATCCTCCTTGCACCCTGCTGGTCCCTGGCCCTATTTTGGGCCCGGTCTCTTATGGGGCTTCGGGTCTTTTAGTTTGCAAATTGGAAAATAAGGTTTCTATGTCGGCCCAAGGTCGGAAAAATCAGTCTTTCAACCCTAATTGGCAAGTATATAAACTACATTTCCTCTCCCATTTGGAGGAAGGAAAAACATACGTAGCGGAAGCGATATTCAAACATTCAAGCATTCAAGCATTCCTTCAAGCAATTGAGCATTCTAAGTCTCCATTCAAGGCTAAGTGTTGCATTCAAGACAAGGATTCAACCATTGAAGAGGAGATCACATACAACATACAACATACAACAACATTTAGACCTTTGCATGTTGTAGGTACCCGGCTGTAATTGAAGATCTGGAATCCTTGTGCAGAGACGAACAGATCCTCCTTCGTTTCGCGAATTTTTTGGAGGACCGTGTGCACGCCGGGCACCATCATCCTATCAACTTTTGCTCAAATTTGCAGGACAACGCCGTCTCGACATTTTACTACTAATTCCAGGTCCGCAGCTTCATCCTATATTCCTATCTCTGTTTATAAGTGAATCTTTCTCACTTTTCATGCATTCCTAGCTTAATCCTTCTATCTACATTCTTTACAAAAGAGGGTAGCCTTGCTGTCACAACCCTTGAAACTCATTTAGAATCCAATCTTGCATTGTGTGGGATTGGATCTTGTGGGTTTCAACCCCTCTTTTGAATGTAAAGTCTCCCCTAAGTGAAAACCGTCAACCCTAGTGACCTCCTTTCTCTCTCCTTGGAGTGGTGGGGGGAACACTTAGGGTTCGATCATGATTTTCCGCTTTACATTTTGGTGAACCCGACATGAACATCCTTTCTGATTATTCATGGTTAGATCTGAAAATTGGATGCCTTGATTACATTTCCATGTTTGATCTTTTACAAATTTTAGAGGTTAATTGCATAAAAACCCTAAATTTTCTTTTTAGTAATTGAGCTTGTGAAATGTCTAATTGTTAATGCTTGTTTCAGATCTACCCTTCTATTGCAAATTATCAATTCATATTTGTGCTTTAATTCTAAAAATTAAGTGGTTAAGTGTCAAAACCCTAATTTTTAAAACCCTCTTGATTCAACCTTTGACCAACAATTTCACTGATCAAAACATCTCCAAATCAGTTGTAACTTTGGATTCCGCAACAAAATCATAATATCTTTCATCCCTGAAAATTTGGAAAAAAGTTGCGAGGACCGTGTGCACCCCAAGCGCCATCGTCCCCGACATTTTTTCCAAAATTTCGGGAGCTAGATCTTACTGTATTTTTCTGCTAAAATCCAGAATCTTGGCTGCTTTCATCAATTCTAACACTTTCAAAATTAAAGTCAAAGTTGGTCTAGTGATTGCTTGGATTAAGGCTTCTAATCATTCAAAAATTACTGAAATTGAAATTTTGTGTCAAAATTGTGTTCTTACTGTCCTAAATCTGAAAAGTGTGTTGGCGTTCATTCGAAATTTCAGTGCTTTATTCAAATTCTTGCAATTTGTGACTTTTGAAATTAAGTGTTTAATTGCAACAACTTTGATTTCTGATTTCAAAATTGAATTTTGCGTGAAATTGAGTCAACTTTTAAAATTCAAAACTTGCATTGCTTTTGGTATTCCCTCTAAAATCATAAAATTCAAAATTTCAGTTTCCCTCTCTTTTTCAAAATTCAAATTTTGCATTTTTCAATAATCTTGGCAAGATTCAATTTTGAGATTGCAACTTTAATTTGGCCTATCTACAGATCGTAAAATCACTCAATTTTTTTAGATTAGCTTTAAAATCATCATAACTTTCATCTCTGAAAATTTCAAAAAAAGTTGCGAGGACCGTGTGCACTTCGTTCGCCACAGTCCCTGACATTTTTTCCAAAATTTCTGGAAATTGTCATGATTACATTTAACAGCCTAAATCTAGGAGATTGGCTGATTTTATTGAAATTTGTTACCTCTAAATTCAAAATCTTCTCTCTCTCTAGTGCATGAGTTTTACAACAATAAGCCCTACTTACACTATTCCCGTTAGATGAAGTCGTAGAATTAAGTCTTTCCAAGGTTTAATTACCGAGGAGATGGAACCTAATTTGAATGGCCTTTTTAACGAGGACACGGGTAATTCCTCTAATCCTCCTAATGATGAAGAAGCTCTCCATGAGGTTTCTGTAGAACAACTTTCAAAATTGGATAACCAATTTGATGATTTTCAGCAATGGATGTCTCAAGAATACCCCGATAGTCAAGCTCTTTCATTAATTGAGGGTCTAAAATGCATGGTTCAAAGTGATAAGAATGGAATTGATATTTTGCGTGGTATTGCACACATTGTGGATTCGAATGTGATGCCTATGAAGAGTTGTGCTGAAACTTTAGGTTATACACAACCTCCCACTCAAGTTAATCATTCTATTCCGTTGACAACTTCTATTGCTAGTATACCTACTTTTACATCAAACATAATGACTACTGCAACACAAAACATTCCGCCTATGATCACCAGTCATGGGGGCAATCCTTCCTCTTCAATGAACCCTCTTCCTCCATTCAATCCGACTTCTTCATTCATTCCTTCAATAAGTGTTCCTATTACATCTCCACAAATGAACATGACCCAAGGGGGCAATTCAATCAACCATTCCATTCCTCCTTGTGGTGCTCCTCTTTTCCAATCCTCTCCTATGACTAACTATCATAGTGTCCCGCCACCTTACTCTCAATCAATACCTTCTTTCAATAACATAATACCTCCATCACAATCTAACATGTCTAATATGAACTCTTCGACTGAAGCGACCATTAACAATCTTGCACAAACTGTCTCTTCTTTACAACAACAAATTGTTTCTATGAATCAATCTAAGTTTAGTGTGCCCACATTTGATGTTGCGAGCCCACTTTCTCTTGACATTGTTCGAGCTATCCCCCCTAAACATGTTGAAATCCCGCATTTGGAGCTTTATAATGGTAAAGGTGATCCTCTAACACATGTTAAGACTTTTCAAACAATATGTACTGATTTTGCTTATGACCAAAGGTTGCTTGCAAAACTGTTTACTAGGACATTAAGAGATAAAGCCCTACAATGGTATTGCTCATTGCCTTCTTATTCTATTACTTCTTTCGAACAACTTGCAAATGCTTTTATTCAACAATTTCAAAACAATATAAGTCCTAAAGTTACTTTGATTGATTTAATGCATTGTAAACAAGGTGTTAAAGAAAAAGTGACTGATTTCATTGGTAGATATAAGCATTTGTATGCTCAAATTTCTTTTCCAGTGCCTGACAATGATATTCAAAGAATCTTTATTTCTAATTTACAAAAAGATATTAGAGAAAAACTTCTGTTTTCTGAGTTTACTTCTTTCCAACAGTTGTGTGCAACTCTTCACAATTATCAATTGACTGTGAGTCAAATGGAACAAGCAAATCCTATGGCTCCGAGTGATAAGGGTGATAGTAGTCAACAACCATTTGGGAAGTTTAAACCGAATAGAGAGTCCGTTAAATTCAATGAAAACATCATCAACAACAATGTGAATGCAGCATCAGGTGTGCCTCCTATTTCTAAGTTTTTCAAGAAAGAGAGAAAGTTTACTCCTTTGAATGAATCATTGCATAGTATTATGAATAAGTTATTGGAACAAAATGTGCTTACTCTCCCTCCTGTAAAGCAAATAGATCCTGCAAAGATTAATTCACCCTATTTTGATAACAAATCTTTTTGTCAATTTCATCGTCAACCTGGGCATGATACTGAAAAATGTTTTGCTTTAAAGGGTAAAATTCAAGATTTGATTGATAATAATACTATCTCTGTTTCTGGTATGAATGATAAAGGCAACACATCTGTAGCTCCTCCTAACCAAAATCTTAAGATTTTTACTGATCCATTACCTTTTCATACCTCTAATGTGATTGAGACTAATGATTCCTCTTTCTCATCTGATGGTCTTGTGTCTATGACTCTGAATGTGATTAACTTTGTAGAGCAGTAAGAAAACCCTAAAGAACCTTCAATCACATTCGATTCTAGTAAAACTATTAGGGCACCTGATGGTCCTTTATACATAGTTGCAAAAGTCAAGAATACACCTTGCCGTGGAGTGCTTATTGATTCTTCTTGCATGGTTAATGTTATTACTGAAGAATTTCTCTTTACTTTACAATTGAATCAGGTGATCTATGACAAAACAGATGTGATTGTGAAATTATTTGATGCATTTTCTTCTCCTGCAATTGGTTCTATTACATTACCTATTGAGGTCCATAACAAATCCCTTGATGTGAACTTCGCTATTATTCCTTCATCTGAACAATTTCGTGTGAAGCTAGGCTATCCTTGGCTATCTTCCATGAAAGCTATTGCTTCTCCTATTCATAAATGTTTGAAATTTCCCCATAATGGTGAAGTTGTTATTGTCAATCATAGTCTCTTTAAACCAGCTGAAAGAACTTCTAGCGTTCCTATTGATTATTTTTGGCCTAAACAATTCCAATCTCTTCCTCCGCGAAGTGATCATCTTTTCAAATCTTATCAAAAGTCGAAAATAGATATGATCCTATCTCTAAGTGAACCTAGAACACCCAAACTTGATATTCCTATCATTCTTGAAAAGGAAGTTCTTCCTTTGAAAGATAAAACTAATGTCTTTCCTCAAGAAGATTCCCAACCCATTCCTATGGATGTGACTATGTCTATGTCTAATAAACTTTCTAAAAGTAGACCTATACCTCGTCGTCATGATGGACTCGGTCTCCTTCCTAAACCAAATATTCCTCCTTTATATGGAGCAGTTCCTCCTCCTTCCTTTTATAGAGAGAAGAGACTTTCCTCTTCTCCTATTATCCAGCCTAAGAGACCACAACCTAAACACCCAAGTGATAAGGATGAGAACATTCCTCCTCTTCAATCTTCTCCACTTCCTACTAAGATTAGATGAAATCGTTCTGCGTGTGAACGCCGATGAAAGCGTCGTCTTAGAGCTCAGGCAGCTGCTTCTCAAACTTTGCAATCTCCAAAAACACCTTCAGCTAGTATTCTTCCATTTTCTCCTCAGCCGAAAATTGAGCCAAAATCTCCTAAACATAAGATGCATGATGGTTTTGATCCCGTGCGAGTTAAAGATCCTATTTTTATAAATCTTGATGATGATATAGATGAAAATGTTATTCATGATGAAAATGTTACTCCTCTTCATTCTGATAGTGAATATGAATATGTTGATGTTGATAACCATTTATCTAACGAATTTTCCAAAGCACTTATCCTAGCTCCTAGACAAGAACAACGTGGCTTGGAACATGAACATAGCCCTTGTTTGGATCTTGTGATAGCTCCATCTGCTGTGTTGAATGTTCCTCCTCTAGCGTGTTTCCTGCCTTCCTGAAATATTGATCAGCAAGATCGGGGGGTAGATGACGTGCTAGACTAGTTTCATTAGCATAGCAGATTCTCTCCTCCTCTCTTTTGTTACTTCTTCTATGTGTTATTCTCATTCTTCTATTTGTTGTCCTTAGAGTTGTCTACTTGAGGATGATGCAAAGCATTGAGATCTCTTTTGGTCTCTCTCATGTTGACTCAAAAGACACATGTGTTCCCTTCTTCTAGGTGACCTTCCTTGATTAGGGGAATGAAGAACAATTATGCATACATACATATGATATACATGAATTATCATACAGTATACTGACCCCGAGGAAAGCGAAGTCACCTCGTGCTTTGTGTTTTGTGTCTATTATCCTTGGGTTTATATCACACTTGGGGGCTAAATCTTTGTGATAATGTGCTCCTTTCCCTTCTCATTTCTTATGTGTATCACTACCTTAAAGCAATCACCCCCGTTGAGGCGTGTGCGATCGCTTTAACGTAGGGGGGCATACACCCCGTCTATCCCTTCAGGATACTTGAAAATTTCTTGGCGAACTTAGCTTTGCCTTGAAAATTTTTGGTATTTTTCTTGCATGACTCATAGTGAGGGAACCTTACTACTGACAGTCATGGTTCTCCCTTGTGATCTTCCCTTTTACTTTGTCAATCGAAGTTGTAAGATCCTTAGTCCACTGGGGGCTTGGTGTGTCTTGCCTCCTTGACGTGGTGAAAGTCTTTCAATGTTGTTTCCTTGTACTTTATCGAAAGTATGAGCGTACGCTTATACTCTCACTAAAGTGGGGGCTAAATGTAGCATCCTAAAATTGCGACACTTGCAATTTCAACTGCATTTGGGTCTTCATGATGGCAACGCAACACTGAACCTGAATGGAGACCCTGAAACTTGTTCATGACATCAAAAACTGCATTTTTCAGCACCCTGGCCTGATCCTCCTTGCACCCTGCTGTCCCTGGAGGTGGGACCATGGCGCCCAGCGCCCTGGTCCCTGGCCCTATTTTGGGCCCGGTCTCTTATGGGGCTTCGGGTCTTTTAGTTTGCAAATTGGAAAATAAGGTTGCTATGTCGGCCCAAGGTCGGAAAAATCAGTCTTTCAACCCTAATTGGCAAGTATATAAACTACATTTCCTCTCCCATTTGGAGGAAGGAAAAACATACGTAGCGGAAGTGATATTCAAACATTTAAGCATTCAAGCATTCCTTCAAGCAATTTAGCATTCTAAGTCTCCATTCAAGGCTAAGTGTTGCATTCAAGACAAGGATTCAACCATTGAAGAGGAGTTCACATACAACATACAACATACAACAACATTTACACCTTTGCATGTTGCAGGTACGCGACTGTAATTGAAGATCTGGAATCCTTGTGTAGAGACGAACAGATCCTCCTTCGTTTCGCGGATTTTTCGGAGGACCGTGTGCACGCCAGGCGCCATCGTCCTATCAACTTTCGCTCAAATTTGCAGGACAGCGCCATCTCGACATTTTACTGCTAATTCCAGGTCCGTAGCTTCATCCTATATTCCTATCTCTGCTTATAAGTGAATCTTTCTCACTTTTCATGCATTCTTAGCTTAATCCTTCTATCTACATTCTTTACAAAAGAGGGTAGCCTTGCTGTCACAACCCTTGAAACTCATTTAGAATCCAATCTTGCATTGTGTGGGATTGGATCTTGTGGGTTTCAACCCCTCTTTTGAATGTAAAGTCTCCCCTAAGTGAAAACCGTCAACCCTAGTGACCTCCTTTATCTCTCCTTGGAGTGGTGGGGGGAACACTTAGGGTTCGATCACGATTTTCCGCTTTACATGCACAAAGAATTTTTGGATGAATCAATCATGCACCTTACTCAAGGATCATGGAAGATGTTTTTTGATTGGTCTTTCACTCAATATGGTTCTGGTGCCGAAATACTTTTTATTACTCCTTAAAAATATTCAATCCCAAAAGCTTACAAGATTCTCTTCCCTTGCACAAACAACATTGTAGAATATGAAGCTTTGGTAAATGGGATCAAGCTGACCATCGAATGGAAGGTTGTTGAATTACACATCTATGGAGATTCTTAGCTCATCATCAACCAAATCAATGATATATATTAGACTAGAGATGAGAAATTGATGCCTTATAAGAGAATGGTGGATGATCTCAAGAAATACTTTACCTTTGTATCATTTTAGCAGATCCCTAGATTAGCAAATAGAGCACCAGATGCAATGGCCACCTTGGCGTCTATACCACAACTACAGGAATCTAATTTTTGCTTTGAATTCCCGGTAGAAGAGTTACATTATCTTGCCTGTGATTCTCCTGAGTCCCAGATGGTCTATTCTATTATTGGACATGACTCATCTCTCTACAACCACATTTACTCTCACCTGCATGACCAAGTTATCCCTACTAATCTTTCCTGTAATGAGAAAATGAACCTAATCCGAAATGCTTCACGGTACATCATCTTCGCTAACGACCTATTTAGGCAAGGTTTGGATATTACTTTGCTTAGGTGTCTAGAAACTGAAGAGTCCCAATGTGCATTATCCGAGGTCCATGAAGGTATTTGTGGATCCCATTCAAATGGTCTAACTTTAGCACAAAAACTACTAAGGGTTGGATACAACTGGCTACACATGGAGAAAGATGCTATAAAATTTGCTAAAAATTATGAGAAGTGTCAGCTACATGGGAACCTCATACATGCTCCAGTAAGGGATCTCATACCCTTCATTACACATTGGCCTTTTCAATAATGGGCATTCAATCTCATTGGCCAAATATATCTCGCATCATCTAATAGACACAAGTTTATTATAACTGCCACTGTGTACTTCACTAACTGGGTATAAGCGGTTCCGCTCATCAAAGCAACCGGTAAACAAGTAGCTCTGTTCATCCTTAACTATATCATCTGCAGGTATGGTATACCTTCATCCATTGTGACTAACAATGGAGGGTAGTTCAAGAATAAAGATCTAGATGAACTCTGTGAAAAATTCAAAATAAAACAACATTGTTCATCCATATACTACCCTCAAGGTAATGGACAAGTCGAAGCATCTAACAAAAATCTATTGACAATCTTACACAGAACAGTAAATAAATCTGGAAAGGATTGGCATTTGCAGCTCAATCTTGCACTATGGGCTTATAAAAGAAGTATTAGAACACCTACTGGGGCTACAACATTTTCTTTGGTGTATGGGTCCGAAGCAATCTGACCTATTAAGGTGGAAATACCATCTTTAAGAGTTTCTTTGCAAGGTCTTGTTACTGATGAAGAATACAAAATATCTAGATTGCAAGAACTTGAGTTGCTGGATGAACGTCGACAAGTGGCATTTGATCATCTAAGAACATATCAAAAGAGAATGTCTAGAGGTTATAACATAAAGGTTCGACAATGAGAATTTCAAGTTGGTGACCTTGTTATGAGAGAAAATCTCAAGAATCAACAGTTTCGAGACAACAAAGGGAAGTTTGAACCCAATTGGTTGGGTCCCTACAACGTTACTGCAACCTTTGGCTCTGGTGCCTATCAACTCTCAACATCGAAAGGAGAACAACTTCATGAACTGATCAACACCATCCACTTAAAGAAATTCTTCACCTAGTATTCTCTACTCCAACAACCTATACAACTAAAGAGTCCTGAAGAAATCCTAAAAATCATAAAAATTCCTGAAGAAATCTTAAAAATCATAAAATGTCCTAAAAAAAAAGAAAAAAAAGGAAAAAGAATCTTTGCCAAGCAGGTGGAAACCTGGTAAACAGGCGCCTCTTGTACTCAAGTGCTCCATCTGTCAATGCAACATTGGCATTTCCCATTTTCATTCCCGCTTTCTTGCATCTTTGCATTTGCTTGTGCATATCTTTTAGTCACTTTCATGGCATCCTGGTTCTTTTGGAACCCTCATGGCTTGAAACCAATCAATGTCCTAGTCTTAGGGTAATCGACTGAGAAATTTACACATCCTAAGTAGTATCAACCAAGTCATCTTTCAGTCAGTGGTTGATGGACTTGAAAAGCATTGAGAAGGGGGGGGGGGGGGTGAATTTGTGTCACCAAAACTAAAACTACTTCAAACACTAACCAATAGATGAACTTAACAAAACTTTTAAACACAATGCATGCAATCCAAAATGATATAACAACATCCACAATAAGTAAAACATCCACCATAACACAAGTGTTTGTACGTGGAAAACCCAAATAGGTAAAAACCACAGTGAGATGGAACTCACAAGTTAACTATCTGCAGTAATAGATAACTGACCGATTAAGGTCTACAAAGTGCTCTGCTAGGAGTGAATCTTGTTAGAGATCCCAAATCTTGATTAAAAGTTATACCTTGTAAAAGGTAGTACCTTGTTAGGAGTAACCTCAGTAGAGGATTTTTTAATCCAAACTAACGGATCACCTTGTTAGAGGATTTGAACAATGAAGCTTGTTAGAGCTTAGCCGGTTAGGGGATTTTAATTATGTTGTAATTATTACAAGACAACAGGATTTGTTTGATCTGTTTGAGTAGCACAATAATTTCTTGATCAGATCCTTTTAAGCGTATTCAACACTGATTTTCAACATACTCTACAACTTAACTCTTTTGTCTTTGCACATAACATATCACTTTCTCTCATACAAAATAATTGATTGTGATGTCAATATAAAGACATTTAGATTTCATGTCGGCCTCAAGAAATCATAACACAATTTCCTAGGTGCAGTGTATCTAGTCAAGTGATCATAACTCATCACAAAAATATTGCCAAAACTTGTCGGTGGTGATAACTCATCACACAATCTACGAATACCGGTTGGAACACTTAATATCGGTTAGAGTTAAACCACTTGTCCTTGATGCTTCTGAGATAGTCTCCGCTGGATCTTCATGTTGATGCTGAGACATGTATAACCAAGTGGTTATCTCCATGCATATACTGGTTGTCACCAAATACCGATTAGAAATAAACCTCTAGTATATCGGTTGTAGTATAAACAACTTGAAGTCATACCGATAGACAATATAAACATATGTGTGTGTATGTGTTTCATCAATGTCAACATATGATGAATTCATTACAATCATCATCAAGCCAACAATCTCCCCCTTTGGCATTGATGGCAACACTTAGAAAATTTTACAACAATACTGCTAAGTGGTGCTTACAAAAACAAAAAATACACATACTCCCCCTTACTACATACATCATACAAAATTGTCAAAAACACACATACATATTTCTACTCCCCCTTTGACAAAAATGCCAAATTGAAAAAGCAATATATATATATATATAATTTATATCAAAGGGTTCATCATATACAACAATTTGAAAAACTAAATCAAGATTCATGCATTAGCAATCCTCTGAAAGATTGCACTAAAATTCCTCTTCAACTGAGATAAAGCATGTTCCCGTGTTTCCAGCAAATTCTTAGTGAATTCAAGTATAGACATGATTTGAGTATGAAATTCCTCCATGGAATCTAGTGAACAGGT
Organism: Cryptomeria japonica; assembly: GCF_030272615.1. NCBI lineage: Eukaryota > Viridiplantae > Streptophyta > Pinopsida > Cupressales > Cupressaceae > Cryptomeria > Cryptomeria japonica. Next base: position 727,778 of record NC_081407.1, on the reverse strand, counting down.
TTTTGGGGTAGCTAAAATAACTTCTGCATGTGTGTAGGCTCTCTGTAGCATGTCCACTTGTGTTGTGAGTTGACTCTTCAATTATTTTAGTGACCAGAGTCTTTTGGCTTTCTCAAGATCATAGGTGTCTAACCTATTGTGCAAATCATCCACAGATTTGCTAAAAGCAAAAATAGAGTCTTGAAGTGGCATATATGCATTGTATATCTTTTCTAGCTCCTACTCAATTTATGTATGCTTGCTATTGATATCAGTAAAAAAGAATGAAATATTATAAGTAGATGCAACATACTTCCCGCCCGTTTCAATAGCTTGCCTTAATAAATCTTTATTAAGTGATAGATCCAGCTTCCCAATATCAATCTCCTTCACAAGCTGTTCACCTCACTTCTTCCTATAACTCTTATCAGCATATGCCTGGGTTGCTTCTTCAAGTGATGTAATTTGGTTAGATGCATCAACAACTAATTGTCCAAGTTTTCTAATGGGTGTTGTCAGGTGCCCTGTAGTAGTTTCCGGTAGCAGATTTGTTAGAATATCTACTGCTTTCTGAATGGTTTCTGCTTCTATCCTTTGTTCCTTAAGTCTTTTCTTGTGTGCTCTAGATTGCATGACATTTGCAATCTTCATCATTTCAGATGCACTCATATTATCAACATTTATAGGCCTTGAAATGCCTAATGATTAATCTTCATCTTCATCATTCTATTGTAAGACTAATGGCTTTGCCGGTTCAGAAGATGTTACCTTAACAATTGCTTTTTTTGTTCTTTCTCTATTTCTTACTCAGATGACTGAGTACCAGTGTTTGCATTAGATTCCTTCTGAATATCCTGTGAAACCGGCGGGGATTGGGGTTTCTCAGGTTGATCTTTTGCTGGTGGAATATCCACTCCTTTTTGAGTTGTCGGTTCCTCAACTAAAGTAACCTGTAAGACAGTGATCATAGGTGGCTGCATATCAGGTGCAATGATGTCTTCAAATAGATCGATTGTGTCATGATTATCATCAATATCATGGATAAGAGTGTCATCCTTGTCCTTGATAGGATAGACAACATCGGCTTGCACATCTTTATCCATTTTATGTACATCATCATCATGTTCATCCTGAGAAGAACGTAGGAGCTCTTCCATCCATTGGATGCTACAGGCTATCGATGAGTTTCAGTCTCAATAATTTGCCTCTTCCCATTAAGTAGCTTCAATCTTCTTGCTTTGAAAGCAAATTGAGTGTTGTACTGATCAACTAAAGCACTTATTTCATCCTTGGATAATTTAGGAAAATTTTGCACAAGTATCTCATTTACAATTTCTTTTTCCTCCTTTACAACTTCCTCCCATTTATTCAAAAGAATAATATACAAGGAATTAGAGATATCCTTTTCAATATCATGAGGTAATCTAACATAATGGCACAAATTATTGATTACCTGTTGAATGATTTGCTCCTTTTCATTTTCAGTGAAGGAATCAAAATATTCTTTGACATTCTCAAATTTGTTCCTCCTTAATGTCTTCATTGTCCTCTCAAATGTAGTCTCAGGCTTGTAAGTTGAAATATCAATAGGCATAGTTGCCTTTGGCACATTTTTCACTGACTTGACTGTTCTACTAGCTGCTTTGGTTCTTCTTCAGTGTCAGTTCCTTCAGATTCTTCTTGAAGAATTAACTTTCGACCTCTTTTCTTTGTCTCCTTTTTCATATACACCTTAGGTTCTAGTTCCTTTTTGTTTTGGACACTCCGTGTCATTATAGTAATTTTCATCACTGGAGGTGTATCCACAACTTTCTTTTTCTTACCTTTACCGCTTGTGGTCGGAGCAATACTTGTTCCAGCTTGTGCAGTCTGTTCTTTGATTGAACTCAATTTTGCCCTCTTTTTATCTACTGGAGATGCCAATAGGTTATTATCATAGCCAATCAATAAGTCATAGTTAACCTCATAACTCATATCTTCCATTTATTCCTCTAGGCTCAATTGCTTGCATTAAATAAAAATAAGTGGTAACTGTAAAAACAATGTCTTTGGCAAAATGTTTTACCACATCCTTAGGAAATATTACTCTCATTCTCATCTTCTTCTGAAATTCATTGAAGTATTTGTTCATAGCGACAAAGAAAGTATTCCTTACAGCCTTGATGTTGTTCTTGATCTAGGCGGATACCGGTAGATCCTTAGACCATTCAAGATCTTCAATTCTCGGTAAGAAATTCTAAAAAATAAAAGAATAGTCTGATCAATAACTGTCCATATTTAAACTTTAGGTTGTTGTCCTTCTTGACAGATTGTAGATTTAAAAACAATTGGCTCCTTATGGCCTCACAAAGGTCATAATCTACATTTTCAGCTATCATCCTGTAAGAAGTATGCATTGTTGCTGATGGAACATTATTCATTCGGCTAGAGTAGAATACCGGGTAGCCTATGACCATAGCTGCTAATTTTACCATTGGGTATCTCATATTGTTAATAGAGAAGGCACGACCATCAGAGGTTGAACCGGTTAGGGTTATTTACTATATCTTTTAAAATGCATCTCAACTGAGGTACTTCACCGGTTGAGTGAAGACTAGTTACGACCTGAATGACTTCCTTGGTTATGGTATGAGTCCTCTCTAAGTACATGTTCTCCCCATGAACTCTACTCAAGATAATTCAGATATTCTCTTCTTCAAAATCTTCAAGGAAGTAAGCCACGTTATGAAAAATTTTCTTGAAAACCCTAATATACTCTGTTTGAATTTTCCCATTTTCATCACAAAGTGATTTCAACTGAGAATATATTGACAGTGACCCTAAATCATCAATTTTGCAGTCAATGTAGCTGGACAAATCTCCTTTTACTACGACACCGCTAGAAAATTGTGACAAAGCATTATAAGACACAATCTTTTATGCTTTTACAACTTCCATAGGTTTTGATGTGATCATCAATTTCCCTACTGACTTAGAAGACGATGCCATTCCAGATATTCTAGATTACAAAGCAAGATTATCAAGAAATACCTTATTTCATGCATTGCCTCGTTTATCGGTTGTATGCCCAAGTGCACACCACTTCTATCTTCTCCAACCTTCAAATCAGCTTGATTACTCAAATCTCAATGCAACTTCGACTGAAATTAGCTAATAATATTTACTTAGCTCTGCAAATGCTCAAAGGTTATTTCTCGAAAGCATTAGGGTAAAAATAACAAAGTGAAAACTCACTTTTATTCTTTTTACCAACTGCAATAAATGCTCACCTGTTAGGGTTACAAACCCTAATTACACCGCTCACGGTAAAACTAGTTGATAACTAAATGATAAAAAGTTATCAAAATTTCATGCTTTCAAATTCTCTTACCACATTCATTTCAAGGGGTCCAAAGGTGGATTTACTGTTATGCTCCCCTTAGCCATATCAAAAAAGGCTTAATTTAATGGTGCAAGATTCTCCACATTTGGTGAAGGAACAATTTCCTCTTTAGGTGAGTCATCACTCTTTTTCTTCCATATCCAATTCATTTCCTCTCTTCAACATTAACTTTCTGCTTTCCTTTCTGGATTGACCGGTTTGCTATTTCAGGATCTACAGAATTTTGCCAAGTGCCCCGGTTTGTTACAGTGATAGCAGGCAATACCAGATGATTTCCAAGGTCCTGCATTACCTCTCTCAGTTCTTCTTCTGCAATTCATAGCCACATGACCAAAGTTGTTACAGATGGTGCAAATGATATTTGTTACCTTTTCCATCTCAAACGGACTAAACCGGTTACCGTAGGGTCTTTGCCAATTCATTTTGACCCAGTTGTCAAAATTTCTCATCCAGTTGCCATTTGGTCTTGGATGCATATGCAGTATAGGATTATTTGCTCCATATCTGTACTCAACTGATCTATGTCCATACATTCTACATGTGAAGCAATGACCTTCAAATTTCTTGGACACATACCTAGCATTAGTATTGTAGCTTGCATTTCTATTAGGTTTGTCTCTACAAACATTTGCAATGTGACTAGGTTTATGGCAAACAAAACAAATAGGTTTAAAGACCTTACCGATAGGCTTTTTGACCTTAGGAGCAGATTTGTTCTTAAGAGTGTTGCTCTTGGTACCAGAGGTTTCACCTTTTTTAGATGTGTTAAAACCAAGTCCAGAGGTATCACCCTTCATTCTTTGTGATTGAATTTGTTCTTCCAGCAAGATGGAACTTCTGTTGAACTTCTCCAATTTCTCATTTGCTTTAGTAAGCTGTCTGGTGAGATCTTCATTATGTTTTGACAGGTTCTCTCTCAGAGATGATGCTAATTCAAGATCTAGTTGTAGGTTCTCTTTTTATTCTCTTTCTGCATTCAAATGCTCGTGCAAGCATTCTCTCGCTTGATCTTGGCAATCTCATGATCTCTTTCTTTTGTGAGATCTTCAACAGTTCTCTTGGTTTCCAATTCTTGACTCATGCATATAGTAAGATCTTCCAGCTCTCTCCTCAGATTTAGCTTTTCACCGTTTAGTTTTTCAACTTCCTCAGCTAAAGCATCAATATTGGCCTCATCTGAAGAAATATTATCAGATATTTCTAATAGTTGTTCAGCTAGCTCTCTTCTTTTGACTTGAGAAGCTTTCAGTTTGACCCTTAGGGTTTCAAGCTCATTCCTACTAGTCTCAAGCTCTCTAGCCATCTCAAAGTAGCTCCTATCCCCCATGATAGCTTTTGGGTTTTCTTCCAAGCGATCAGGCTTTAAGGAAGTTAGGCTCTGATACCAATTGATGGACTTGAAAAGCACTGAGAGGGGGGGGGGGAATGAATCAATGTCACCAAAAATAAAACCACTTCAAACACTAACCAGTAGATGAACTTAACAAAACTTTTAAACACAATGCATGCAATCCAAAATGATACAACAGCATCCACCATAACACAAGTGTTTGTACGTGGAAAACCTAAATAGGTAAAAACCATGATGAGATGGAACTCACAAGTTAACTATCTACAGCAATAGATAACTGATCGGTTAAGGTCTACAAAGTGCTCTACTAGGAGTGAATCTTGTTAGAGATCCCAAAGCTTGATTAAAAGATACACCCCGTAAAAGGTAGTACCCTGTTAGGAGTAACCTCAGTAGAGGATTTATGAATCCAAACTAACGGATCACCTTGTTAGAGCTTACTCGGTTAGGGGATTTTAATTCTGCTGTAATTGTTAGAAGACAACAAGATTTGTTTGATCTGTTTGAGTAGCACAATACTTGCTTGATCAGATCCTTTTAAGCGTATTCAACACTGATTTTCAACATACTCTACAACTTAACTCTTTTGTCTTTGCACATAACATATCACTTTCGCTCATACAAAATAATTCATTGTGATGTCAATATAAAGACATTTAGATTTCATGTCGGCCTCAAGAAATCATAACACAATTTCCTAGGTACAGTGTATCTGGTCAAGCGATCATAACTCATCACAAAAATACTGCCAAAACTTGTCGGTGGTGATAACTCATCACACAATCTATGAATACCGGTTGGAACACTTAATACCGGTTAGAGTTAAACCACTTGTCTTTGATACTTCTGGGATAGTCTCTGATGGATCTTCATGTTGATGCTGAGACATGTATAACCAAGTGGTTATCTCCATGCATATACCAATTGTCACCAAATACCGATTAGAAATAAACCTCTAGTATACCGGTTGTAGTATAAACAACTTGAAGTCATACTGGTAGACAATATAAACATATGTGTGTGTATGTGTTTCATCAATGTCAACATATGATGAATTCATTACAATCATCATCAAGCCAACAGTGGTACCTGGTCATTCGCTCTGAGTCAATCACCTATGTCCTAACTACTGAAGAGTTTTATCACTGAGTACACAAGCAAAACAAGACTACTGAACACAATCACTAAACTGTTTGAGATATGCATGAAAATTTATTTGTGTGATGTCTTTTACATTGGCTTTCGCTTATTATTCCCTCTGAGTAACTTGAGGAAGTCTATCTTGACTAAGAGGAGAAAGGATTGGGGGAATCACACTTTTCTTTGTTTTCTACTTGTAGGAATGAATCCGATGATCTGGAAACATCTAATTAGTTGGGTGTTTTTGATAAGTGCCTTCACATCAAGGTGAAATTTCCACACATACCTCGACTCCGTTCATTTGTATGCTATAGGGAGGTTGGATTCATTTCTTTGTTTGTTGAGGGAATTGTGTGTGTGAAAAGTGGACCCGTGTCTGCAAGCACAACACTTCAATCAAGTCATTACATGCATGGTTAATCAGATATAATCAATGAATAATAAACCATAACAAATCAACCCATTGCCTTCTAAAAGATGTGAGTATAAGATTGCTCTCAGATTATTAGCAATACCAGTGACTAGACAACATCAAGACGAAGGATTTTATCTATATGAACATGATGAATGCTAGATGGATGCAATATTAATCTAACAATATTTTTGCAATATTAAACTAAATGATTTAATCAATATGAAACAATTAATATGCAATATCTCAATGAAATCCTAGAGCAAAAATAGTATAATAACAATATATTCTCTAGCCTCTCTTTGAATGAGAGATGAACCTGAATTTATAGAAAATTCAGGAAGAAACCAACGGTTGAGATCAAATGATGATGAGCGGTCAAGATTTTCCAAGAGGAAGCACAATCCAGGTGAATTGATGTGATTGGATGCTTTTCTCAATTTTAAAGGAAATTGAGCTAAAATTAAGATTAAATCAAGAAAAAAATGATTTAAAAGAAATTGAACTAAAATTAAGATTAAATCAGAAAAAAAACTGATTTATTCTCTATTTCATTCAATTTTAATATTTAATTGTTTTAATTCTTTTCTTTGAGATTATTTATCAATTTTTAATTTGTTTTTTTCAAGATATCTCCAATTGATTTCTTTTCTCAAATTTTAATTCTTTTTTGTCAATTAATTCTTTTTTTGATTTATTTCCATTTTTGAAGATTTGTGCTCAATTGATTTAATTGATTTAAATTAATTCCTCTTTCTTGATTTGTTTCCTTTTTTGAAGATTTATGGCAATTTGATTTATTTAATTAAATTAATTCCTCTTTTTGATGATTTAATGGCAAATTGATTTATTTAATTAAATATGCTAGGATATTTAATTAAAATAAATAAGATAATTGTTTAAAATGATTTACTTAGAATGATTTAATTAATTAAATAAATATTTAATTAATATTGAGTGATTGATTTGCCATGTTGCATTTGATGATTTTAGGAATTAATTGTGTGCTCAAGATTGATTTAATTGCCTTTGGTTAGGACCTTGGTGACATTGTCGAGATTAGGGGCCTATGGTTTAGATGACCATTTTTAGGGTATTACATTTGCCCCTCTTTGAATTAATGTGCGAGCAACGCGTTGGTTCAAAGAATAGTTGATGTCTAGGAGATGTCAGTTCTGAACTTGATTGATCACGAACTACATAAAAAAGCGAGGTGTTTAGTTTGATTCGAAGCGACAAAGCTGAATAAAGTCTGATTAACGTGATACCGTTCCGGACCTTGATTGAACTTGGGAATGATAGAAAACAAAAGATACCGAACTTGAACTTGATTGATCAAGAAGCGGATCTTACTGATCTAGAACTTGATTGAACTTAGATATAGTGAGTGATGATAAAAATCGATCTTGAACTTGATTGATCAAGATACGATGAAGATAAACTGTTCAGCTTGATCAAGAAATGAATAAAACGTAACACCTGTTTAGATTTAGCATGATCGAAGATACTCTTTAAACCCTTGATTGAGTTTAAATGAAAAATCTGCTTGATGAAAAGCGATGGAACTGATTAACGTAAAGAGTTTGATTTAGATAAAAGACAAATATCAGCTTGATATGAAGCGATGAAATTGATATGCCCCTAGAGATTGATTTGATTTAGATGATCGAGAGATCTCAACTTGATATAAAGCGATGAAGTTGAGATGCCCCTAGCGATGAGGTCTTATTTGATTTTCTTTAATTGAAAAGATTTTTGCTCGACTTTCGATGAAGATTTAAAAATTTTCTTGACATTGAAGAATGTGAGGTCATAAGGTCATGAGTATGCCCCCTCGAGAGTGAAATCGAAAGATAGTGAGGGTTCATGATGATTATAGGCAATTTTGAGCGATGATAAGTTGTTTGAGCACAAATTGATTCAGAGGAATTTTTGAAAATCTTGCATTGATTGATAAGAAATTGAGTGCAAAGTTGATTTGTAGAAATTAAATTGAGATTCAATGTTGATTAACGAGAAATTGAGCGCAATTAGAAGAGAGAATGAACTTTTGATGAAAAGCACTAAGTGGTCCAAATTTTATGAAATTTTGATGAGAGTGTTGACATCAGATTTCGATTTCGATCCCGAAAATGGACTCAGGATAGCCGATTTACAAGCTCTTGATTTGATTTCATCATACTTGTGTTGATGGATTATGAGATGTTGTTCTATATGCTTTATTCTATGTGTATGCATTTCTTTTCAGCATGAATGTATGAATGCAAATGGAATATGAGTTTTTATTTTTGTTTCTTTTCATATGCAAATAAATGAATGTGAATGAGTAATACAATTTTTTTTCTTTTTTCTATGCAATAAGATGAATGCAAATGAATGATAGTGAATGTATGAATTGATATAATATGCTTATGTATGCAGCTAAACATCTCAAAACATAAGTACTCGATCAGAGAAATGATGACGAGAGACTACTTAGTGAAGAAATGATGATGCTCCCGACTCTCGTTCAAAAGATAAAGAGATCATTGTTATTATACCGAAATCACTCCAAATTCACAAAATGCAGAATGAAATGCAAAATGAGATGCAAAATGAGATGCAAAATGAGATGCAAAATGAGATGCAACCTAAACCTAGTCACTGGACTTTGAAAAGCTTAATTATCATCATTGAGTGTTTTACAATTATAGCAGGCAGAATATAGTTCATTTCTTTTCATGTGCAAGATTAATTATCTTGTTCGCAATGACCCTTTTTTTGTTCATATCCTTGGACAAATTACGCATGGACCCAGATTGCACAATGAAGAAATTCCCTCAAAACAAACAAAGAAATGATGGGAACCTCCCTGTAGCATTCAAATAAGTGGAGTCGAGGTACGTGTGGCGATTTCACCTTGATGTGAAGGCTCTTATCACAGACACCCAACTAATTTAGATGTTCCCAAATCATTGGAATCATTCCTTCAAATAGAAAACAAAGAAAATATTATGCCCCCAATCCTTGCTCCTCTTAGTCACAATAGACTTCCTCTAGTTACTCAAAGGGATAATAATCGAAAACCAATATAGAAGACGACACAAAGAAAATTTCCATGCACAACTCAAACTGTTTAGTGATTGTTTTCCGTTATGTTGTTTTGCTTGTTAACTCAGTGATAAAACTCTTCAGTAGTCAGGAGACAGGTAATTGACTCAGAGTGGATGACCAGGTTTCACTAACGTAAGATTGACTTGGTTAACACTGCTTAGGACATGCAATGTGCTCTTGTCGATTACCTAAGACTAGGACATTGATCAGTTTCAAGCCATGAGGGTTCCAACGAACTAGGATGTCACAAAAGTGACTGAAATATGTACAAGCGAAAGCAAAGATGCGTGAAAGCGAGAATGCCAATGTTGCATTGATAGATGGAGCGCTTGAGTACAAGAGGCGCCTGTTTACCAAGTTTTCACCTACTTGGCAGAAATTCCTTTTTTTTTTTACCAAGGTGCCTGTTTACCAAGCTTTCACCAGGGCATTTTCTCTCTTTTTTCTTCTGTTTTTCTTTTTTCTTTTTTTTTCTTTTTTTCTTGATTTTCTTTAGGACTTTTTCAGATTTTTAGGATTTTTTTCAGGACTTTTTATGATTTTTAGGATTTCTTCAGGACTTTTTTTTTATTTTTAGGATTTCTTCAGGACATTTTCTGATTTTTATGATTTCTTTCGGACTTTTTAGGATTTTTTTAGGACTTTTTAGGATTTTAAGGATTTTTTAATGTTTTCCCCTAGTGTCTAGCAAGGCAAAAGGGATTTTGAGTACATGAATGGATAAGCGAATGATGGTGGATGCTTTCAAGGACTATCTCACAACATTAATCCAAGCACAGGGTCCAGATATAGCAATGTAAACCAAGGATTTTAGCAATGTAAAGCAAGGATTTTAGTGATGTATAGCAAGGATATAGCACAACGAAGCAAGGATATAGTGTAACGAAGCCATATGGTCCAAAGAAGTGGTCATGTCAAGAGGTTTGTGGAAAGCATGTTTTTGCATTTTGTCCATAGTGTTGATCAAGATCAAGGAATAGATTTGGATAGGAGGCAAATATGACAAGCAAGATCAAAAGGGAGGTAATGACAGATGTGAGCAAGCAATGGAGAGGAGCTTAAGGGTCTAGATCAAGTGTAATAAATAGGACACATGAAGCCTGCAAGGATCCTTAACCTTGTCAAGATCAAAGGTGGAAAAGGGATATGAATGTAGATAGAGCGAATGAGGGATAATGGAGGATGAAGGATAATAGATGGATGTACATGGATGGAACTTTCCCTCAATGTAAAGTGCAAAAGGATAATGGATTACGCATGATGCCTGTTTACCAGGTTTTCATCATGGTACTTGCCCAAGGCACCACAAGAAGTGGTTTTCACACAAGGATGAATTTATTTCTCTTTACTTTTTTTTTCACCTTTTTTCATCATTTTTTATCTTTTGGAAGATAATGGAGGCATGAGAGGAGATGGAAGAAGGACCCCAATGTCTCACTGCTTTGGATGGCACCTTTAGAATATGAGTTGCAATAGACCATGGCTATGAAGGTATGCTCAAAGATGTTGGTAGGATAATGAAATGAAACTAGGGCAAGGACTTATGCAAAGGATTGGATAAGAGGGATGGAAGGGTGAAAAAGAGGTGTTGGATAATGGATGGGATGTTGGAAGAATTGTGTATCGATAGATGGAAATGCTAGAAAGATCAACATTGGCACACGCCTTGAGGGATGGTGGACATATGGAGGAGAAGTGAATCGCAAATTTTGAGATTTGGATGGAGGAAAGGTTACATATTTTGGGGCATAAGAGCCCAAAATGGATGAAGGAGGTGATGGAGGAATATAGGGACCTAGAATGGATGGAAGCGGCGAAGGAGAAGGCATGTATTTGGATTTAACTGGAGAAATGTAGGATTTATGAGAGATACCAACATCTTGAGAAATTTCCCTGAGGCCATGACCTTTAACATTTTCTTTAATAGCAGGGGGTTCTAATATACCTCGTTCATGAATGTCTAACCCTTTTCTTTGATAATACATGCTTTGAAAGATCTTTTTAACAAAGGGTTTCTTCTTACTTTGGATGCTAGAGGCAAGTTCATTTTGAGATGGAGGTGTCTTGCAAGGAATAATAGGATCGTGAAGTGAACATGTAGGCTTATGACAAGGAGATGAAGGGATACTTTGATCTTGACATGGAATAGGATCATTGGATAGAGTAGGAAGGGTGTTTGACTCTTCATTTTGAATAGGATCATTTGAAAAGGTGGAAGAGGCATCATGATCTTGCTTAGGAAGGATGCTTTTCTCTTGAGATGGAAGGGGATCTTCTTGGAAGAAATGGAAAGGTATAATGGGATCATCATGGGATTCCAAGAGAATAGGATCTTTTTCAATCATTAGATGGGATTGAGGAGTTTTGGAGTCTTGATCTTGATTTATGGTAGGACTGGTTTTTTTATTTTCCAAATTATCCTCTTGACATGGAGTCACTTATAAGGAAGGGGTAGGATTTTTCATAGGTGTAGGGGATTCTTGGAAGATCTCCATATTTTGGCATGATGGGGAAGCATTTTGGAAAGGGACTTTTGAAGTGGGTATGATTGGAATTGGAGTGCATGACGGAATGGGATCTGGGATTTTTAAATCTTTAGAGGAACTTATATCAATATTGGAATTAACTTGGATTTCGATAGGAGATAGCGGTTGAAGGTCAACATGAGAAGTTGCATTGTTTGAAAAAGATGGTATGGATTGTTGCTGAGAAGTTTTAGGAGATGAAGGCATCATGGAAGGGATGGAGGCTACATATGAAGCCTTGCTAGACATAGGTTCATGATTTTGATTATGCTTAGAAGTAGTTCCTTCTTTTTTCTTTAGGTGAGTCATTAGGATCTTCAATTTCAATGACACCATTATCAATGAGATCTTGAATCTTATGTTTTAATTCTATGCAATGCGAAGTCTTATGTTCATTTTGTCTATGATATGCACAATACTTACTCATAAATTCCCATCCCCATGTGGTCTTTTTAGGTAATATGATAAGATTGTTCTTAATAAGCTCTTCCAAAGCGGACTCAATAGATTGCCCCAAAGGTGTAAACTGTCTATCTAGGGAATAGATGTCTTTTTGTCTTGGTGAAGGTGTCTTGTGAGCTTGTTTGAGATTTGGTTTTTGATTGTTAATCATTTGTTGGTGTGAAAAGTGGACCTGTGTCTGCAAGCACAACACTTCAATCAAGTCATTACATGCATTGCTAATCAGATATAATCAATGAATAATAAACCATAACAAATCAACCCATTGCCTTCTAAAAGATGTGAGTATAAGATTGCTCTCAGATTATTAGCAATACCAGTGACTAGAGAACATCAAGACGAAGGATTTTATCTATATGAACATGATAAATGCTAGATGGATGCAATATTAATCTAACAATATTTTTGCAATATTAAACTAAATGATTTAATCAATATGAAACAATTAATATGCAATATCTCAATGAAATCCTAGAGCAAAAACAGTGTAATAACAATATATTCTCCAACCTCTCTTTGAATGAGAGATGAGCCTGAATTTATAGAAAATTCAGGAAGAAACCAATGATTGAGATCAAATGATGATGAGCGGTCAAGATTTTCCAAGAGGAAGCACAATCCAGGTGAATTGATGTGATTGGATGCTTTTCTCAGTTTTAAAGGAAATTGAACTAAAATTAAGATTAAATCAGAAAAAAAACTGATTTATTCTCTATTTCATTCAATTTTAATATTTAATTATTTTAATTCTTTTCTTTGAGATTATCTATCAATTTTTAATTTGTTTTTTTCAAGACATCTCCAATTGATTTCTTTTCTCAAATTTTAATTCTTTTTTGTCAATTAATTCCTTTTTTGATTTATTTCCATTTTTGAAGATGTGTGCTCAATTGATTTAATTGATTTAAATTAATTCCTCTTTCTTGATTTGTTTCCTTTTTTGAAGATTTATGGCAATTTGATTTATTTAATTAAATTAATTCCTCTTTTTGATGATTTAATGACAAATTGATTTATTTAATTAAATATGCTAGGATATTTAATTAAAATAAATAAGATAATTGTTTAAAATGATTTACTTAGAATGATTTAATTAATTAATTAAATAAATATTTAATTAATATTGAGTGATTGATTTGCCATGTGACATTTGATGATTTTAGGAATTAATTGTGTGCTCAAGATTGATTTAATTGCCTTTGGTTAGGACCTTGGTGACATTGTCGAGATTAGGGGCCTATGGTTTAGATGACCATTTTTAGGGTATTACAGGAATTTCTTTAATGTGCAATCCGGATGCATGCATAATTTGTCCAAGGATATGAACAAACAAAGGGTCATTGCAGACAAGATAATTAATATTGCATATGCAAAGAAATGAACTCTATTTTGCTTGCTATGTTTGTAAAACACTCAATGATGAAAATTAAGCATTCCAAATATAGTGACCAGGCTTAGGTTGCATTCATACTAAATTTTATGCATTTCGAGTGATTTTGGCATGATAACAATGATCACTTTATCTTTTGAATGAGAGTTTGAGGCAATCATCTTTTCTCAGATAAGTGGTCTCTTTTTCATCGTCGTTTCTTCGATTGAGTACTTGTGTCTTGAAATGTTTGTTGCATACATGAGCATCTTATATAGATCCATCCATTTCATTATTACTTATTTACATTCATATTATTGCATGAAGGAAAATAAACATTTGCATTACTAGTTACTCATTTTCATCATCTATTTGCGTATTAAAAAGAAATGAAAATAAACATCCATATTCATTTGCATTACATACATCCATACTGAAAAGATATGCATACATATAGAATAAAGCATATAGAAATACATTTCATAATCAATCAACACAAGTATGATGAAATCACATCAAGATCCCGTATATATCATCATAAAAGTCTCAGAGTATAAAAGATATCAACTGTCATATTCAATGTCTCATTGGAGCAAGAATCGTATAGGCTACAAAAATGGGGTACATATAAAAAAATCTAAGAGATATAACAAGCTATCTCTCTGCCTCTCCCTTATTGCCAGGTAGAGGAGGTGGTGCTGACTGACCGACATCTTGTCTAGGTGCCCTAGCTCCCTCAGATCGAGCCATATACTGTGAATACGAAACAACCTGTTGTGTCACTGAGACTGCTACACTATATGCGACAACATAATAAATTACCTGGCTCATCTGATGCAAAACCTCTCACTGGAGAGTATCTCTCTTTGCTCTGACCTCAGCAAGCTGTCGATCCCGCTTTGCAAGCTACGTCTGTGCCACTGTCAACTGTGACTGCAAACCTGCCAATCTAGCCCTTAGAGACCGTGCTACATCCGCTGCCCCTCAACCTCCCCCTCCAACTCCTCCTCCAACACCCTACTCTCTCACATGATCTCTACCTCCCTCTCTGCCTCCCTGTTCATCTCTCTATTGTCTCACCTGCTGAGGAGCCACTCTCTCCTCCTCCCCTCCACCCTTTACCACCCTGACACCGCTAGCCTCAACCCTAACAGCTACTAGCGATCCACCCTCCCCTCTCTGCCACTGTTGCACTCCAGCTGGTATCCTACTGCTACTAGCCCCAGGATCACCCCCTGCTCACCTAGGTGCATCTGCTCTCTGACTCTGCACCTGTCCTCATCCCCGCACCTGTCCTTGTCCCTGCACCTATCCTCATTCCTGTACCTGACCTGGTACTTGTGCCTATGCATGGGCCTCATCCTCGACCTCCTCTATGAGAGGCGCATGCTCTACAGGATCTATGAATCTAGGAAATGGATGTCTCTGGAACCAATCCCTATACTGGGGCAATACCCCTGCATCTGCAACATCCTCCAAATAATCTCATCACTGTCATTGTGCATTGAATAGCTCCTACATGCTCAGCGCATAGGATGACCTCAGAGCCCATCCGCGTCTCTCCTCATCTCCATATCGGGCATAAGTTGTAAACTCCTGCGATATACCCTGTGCTCTGCCATACTGCCTCATAACCCTAGAAACTACAAACTGCTCAATGATGGACACTGACCTGCTAATAAGAGGATGAGTCATAAACATATCCTTCCTCTGCCCTCTCCAATCATCCCATAGCTGCAGACCCCTATACGGTCTCCATACTAATGCGATCAAATCATCGAGCTGTCTCCTCCAATAATCTATCTTGCCCAGATTGGGCTGAGTGACATAACCTGAATAGCAATATACAATAGGCTGGTGTGGCTCTCTAGCATCATCTACTATTGGCCTGCATACTGGGATGTGTTCCCATGCCCATATTTGCAAAACTAAGACTCCTGCTGCCATACTCTTCCCATCCATATATGCAACCTCGTGCATCTCATGATACATATGGGATAACAAACAAGATCCCCACCCTAATCTCTTAGGATGAGTCAATAGTCTCTCGAGCATCCTAGCCCACCCACACATAAAACCTTATTGTCCCCTGTTTGGCATAACAAAACACCCAATGATACCTACTAACACGCATGCCAACAAAAACTGCTCACTATACCTAGTCATCAGAACATCCCATGTGATGGCCCACTCAAGGATCGTCTCATCATGGAATATCCATCTCAAATCTAAGATACTTGGCCGCTGAGCAGAATCATAATCGACCTTTTCACCAACAAACAAAATCCTGAGAATTCAGTAGACATCCTCAGGTGTGATTGTCATCTCTCCTACAGGTAAATGGAAAGTATTATGCTTTGAATGAAATTGCTCTGCTAATGCGGTCAACATTTCATGATTTACACGGATATCTAACATCTGAAGAAGGTATCCAAACTCACACAACTCAATGTGTCCCCTATCTGCGTCTGATAAACTGTGAACTAATCCTATCGTAGGTGGATAAACACATCGAAACAAGATATCTGCCAACCGAAGTTGCAAAATCAAACATAAACACTGTCAGCACGAGATCCAAATAGCACTACAAATATCCTAAATATGCTTGCAAAGCCAAATATACAAAATGCAAAATCAAAATTTGTTATTTTGACCCTAAAACATGCTTGATGTTTTTCATACGAGTTTACACAGAAGGGCAGAATTTCGTACGAACCAGGATTATACATCACATGACAAATTATCACAATATGAAAAAACATTATACATCGCACGACAAAATGGGCACTCAAGAACAAGTTCGTACGAGACATGAGATAACACCAAATGACAAACCCTATATGCCCATATGATAAAACACTAAGGCGGCAATTTATCATACAAGAAATGGTCTTATCCCGCACCATAAATCGTGGCACACGACTTTACACGGCTCAAAAATGCAAAAAAATCTATCAAAATTCAAAATTTAAGAATTCAAACAAGCTTGAGATCGATCACTTACCGTCGGGTTGTAGTTTCATAGTTAATTGTGATGTCTCTGGCACTCAAAACAGTGCTCCTGGATCAGAATGGCCATTTTTCTTCACAAAAGGCTTTTAAAATTTCAAACTTGGAGAGGTGAAAATGACTTGAAAATGACACATGGATCCCTTATATAGCCACAACCCTAATTTTTTAACTTGCTATGATAGACGTCAAACTTGTACCCTAAGCTAAGTCAACGGTCCTGATTCCATTTTCGGGATCGAAATTGAAATTCGAGATCATCCTCCTAGTCAATTTTGCACAACTAAGATCACTTAGCGCTTTCATCAACTGCTCATTCTCTTTTCAATTTGCGCTCAATTTCTCATCAATCAACACTAAATCTCAATTTAATTCTCAAATTAACTCTGAATTTAATCTTCAACATTAATCTTTGTGCTCAAATAACTTATCATCACTCATTATTTTTTTTGCTTGAAATCACTGCGCAACCCTCGTTATCTTTCGATTTCGCTCCCGAGGGGGCATACTCATGACATCATCATCAAAAGTCAAGATTTATTTTCAAATCTTCATTACAAGTCGAGCAGCTAATCTTTACCGAACATCAAACAAGACCTTATCGCTAGGGTCATCTCAGCTTCATTGCTTCATATCAAGTTGAGATTTCTCGATCATTTGAATCAAATCAAACCTGATATTGTCTTCACCTGAATCAGTCTCTCAACGTTAATCAGTTTCATCGCTTTTCATCAAGCTGATTATTCATTTAACTCAATCAAGGGTTTAAAGAGTATCTTTGATCACACACTCAATCTAAGCAGGTGTTCAGTTTCATCGCATTGAATCAAGCCAAATAGTTTATCTTCGCTCATCGTGTCTTGATCCATCAAGTTCAAGATTGGTTTTATCTAACCTCACTGAGTCTAGTTCAATCAAGTTCTAGATCAGTAAGATCCGCTTCTCGATCCATCAAGTTCAAGTTTGGTATCTTTGCTCTTCATCGGTCCTAGTTCAATCAAGTTCGGGATCGGTTCCGCTTTAATCAACTCTATTCAGTTCCATCACTTCAAAACAATTTGAAAACCTCGCTCTTCATTTGGTTCGTGATCAATCAAGTTCAGAACTGGTATCTCCTAGACATCAATTTTTCTTTGAACCAATGCATTGCTCACACATTAATTCAAACAGGGGCAAATGTAATACCCTAAAAATGGTCATCTAAACCACGAGCCGCTAATCTCGACAAGATCACCAAGGTCCTAACCAAAGGCAATTAAAATTAATCTCGAGCACACAATTAATTTCTTAAATCACCAATGTCACACGACAAATTAATCAACCAATATTAATTAAATAAATATTTAATTAATTGATGATTCCAAGTAAATCTTTTTTTAAACTATTATCCTATTTATTTTATTGAATATCCTAGCATATTTAATTAAATAATTCAATTTGCCATTAAATCATCAAAAAAGGAATTAATTGACAAAAAAAAATTAAAAATTGAGAAAAGAAATCAATTGGAGATTGTAGCATCGTAAATTGTACGCACTCGCTAGGGTGGTACAATTTCACACCTAGTTTAGCACCCGCCTTAGTGCATTTTGCATTCTGCATTGCATTTCTCCTTAAGCACTTAATTAATCAAATTAATCAGGTCTAAGGTCTTATTCCATCATTCTCTACATCATAAAGTTGGGCCCTTTCACTAAAGCGCGCCCTTCGCATTTTATTCCTCCAATACACCACTTAATCAAAAACCCTAATTAAGTCCTATTTCGAACTTGGGGGCTTGGTTTCGGGGTCTAAACATCTCGAAATCACCTGTAACTTTGGGATTCTCTCTAAAATCATCATATCTGACGGCCCTGAAAATTTGGTGAAAAGTTGTCGGGACCATGGCGCCCGTGCACATGGTCCCGGACATTTTTCTTGAAATTTTGGGAGCACGATCCAATCATAAAATAAAGCTTAACCCCAAGAAATTGGTGGGATATTCAATCTCTAGGTCGGCCAAAATATGAATTTACGACCTAGGGTTTCATACATAAGAGCTCTCTTTCCTCATTTGAAGGGATCCGATTTTTGGTTTCCAGGAACTTCATATGCAGCAAAAAAGCAGATCTTTTGAGGACTTCAACAACGTTCAACATCATTCTATCAAGCATCTATCAAATTCATTCATCCACTCAGGGCTTGGAAGACATTGAAGAACAATAGGAGATTACCGACTGAAGATTGGCTTGTACTCCTCCCTTGAGGGTTGGGTATGATTGCATATGGTTTTCATGTCTTTGCATAAGCTTTGATATATCATTTATTCATGCTTTAGATCACATTGCATCTTGATTTAGAGCATTTGCATTATCATTTACAAGCAATTAGGGTTTACTTTCTAGGTTGCTCTAGTTTGCTTTCTTGCATTTTAGGACCTTGCACACACACTAGGTCTGCACACACAATACATTTTACAAAACAACTTGGCTATTCGTGGAGGTGGAAATCACCGAAGCAGGGGTTTGACTAAGGCAAAACCCTATATAGCCGCCCTTCCCCCTTTTTTCAGATATTATTGCAGGTTTCGGGATTCGGACGACGCCGCGGGATACAGATCCAGAGAGAGAAGGCTGAGACAGAACCCTGTGTAAAGTTGCAGATCAGAAGACTGGGACAAGGGTGCTGGGCACCCTGGTCCTGCCAGGACAGGGGCGCTGGGCGCCCTGGTCCCCCGGACAGACAGTGTACAAACAGTTTCCAGACAGTGTTTCAAAGTGCAGAACAGTGGTTTCCGGTGCAGTTTTCAGGACAGTGGTGCCCGCGCCCCTGTCCCGAACATTTTCAGTCCGATTTTGACTCCGGGTACATCTCTGCATTCTCATTTCATACTTATATTTACAGCTGTTGATTGTTTAATCTCAATTCTGCAATCTTGTTATTAGTTCATACTTGCATTTTGGGATTAGGGTTTGAACTTGCATTACTTGATCTTACAATTTCAACAAGGGAATAGAAATCCTAATAGATATCCCGTGGCTCTCTCTTTCACTAAAAGAAGTAGCCAATTGAGCGATATCTCTAGGCTCTTTCGTATTCCGCAATGTGTGTTAAAAGGTAGGATTAGGGCACGATTAACCTAGTCTCGCTTTTTCCCCTACACAGAGATAATCTTGAAAATCAAATTAAAAATTGATAAATAATCTCAGAGAAAGCAATTAAAATATTTAAATATCAAAATTGAATGAAATAGAGAATAAAACAGTTTTTTTTCTAATTTTATCTTAATTTTAGTTCAATTTCCTTTAAAACTGAGAAAAGCAGCCAATCACATCAATTCACTTGGATTGTGCTTCCTCTTGGAAAATCTTGACTACTCATCATCATTTGATCTCAACCGTTGGTTTCTTTCTGAATTTTCTATAAATTCAGGCCTTCATTTCTCATTCAAGGATCTTGGAGAATATATTGTTATTATGTTGTTTTTGCTCTAGGTTCACTAAGATTTGTGCATTGAGATATTAAATATTAGTTATTGCACCTTATTAAATCATCTAGCTTAATATTGCTTAAATCATGTTAGATTAATCTTGCATATCTTGCATTCATCTAGCTTAATCTTGCATTCATTTAGCTCAATTTCGTACTCATATAGATTAAATCCTTCGTTTAGGTGTTGTCTAGTCACTGGTATTGCATATAAAAATATGAGAGCAAGATTAAACTCGCATCTACTAGAAGGCAATAGGTCACTTTGTAATGGTTTATTGTTATTGATTATTGATTTACTAAACATGCATCTAATGATTTATTGAAGTGTTATGTATTCTAAATACATATACATGTCGGGTAAGTGCACCAAGATGGTGAACAAAAAAGTGGCCACATGCAAAAAAAAAAAGAAATTTCTCATAACCCGTGCGTGTTCTAGAAATTCAAAAATGCGCTAGGCTTGGTAACACCAAGCCTAGCCAAAAACAATTAAAAAACAAAAAGTTCCTCAAAACCCGTACCATTTTATAATAAAAAATCAAAAGTTCCTCAAAACCCGTACGAGTTTTGAGGAAGATTATATTTTATAGTAAAAAATCAAAAGTTCCTCAAAACCCATACTGGTTTTGAGGAACATTATTTTTTTATAATAAAAAAACAAAAGTTCCTCAAAACCCATACTGGTTTTGAGGAACATTATATTTAATAAAAAAAAATGAAAAGTTCCTCAAAACCCTTAAAGGGTTTTGAGGAACAGTA
>NC_081407.1:0-10000 GCF_030272615.1 Cryptomeria japonica | reverse complement strand
TCCAAGAAATGGAATTGGAGAACCAACTTTGCCAGACAGAGAATCATATCAGCAAGCCGTAGGTTGATGCGATGTCGGGCAAAAAATCTAGTAACCAGAGTCCTGAGAGCAAAAAGTCCTGCAGTAGTAGGGATACTCGGATAGAGTGATTCGATATCGAATGTGAATAACAGACAATCGTGTGGGAGCCGACGATTTCTGAGATCACGCAGGAGACTAAGGGAGTCTGGCAAGTGATTTGGCTGATCGAGCAAAACCGGGAGCAGTAGTTGGTGAAGAACTCGAGAAGCAGGTTCCAAGATGTACCCGGAATAAGAGCAGATTGGTCTGCCAGTGAGCACGGGTTTATGAATCTTTGGTAGCAAGTAGAAAGCACAGGCACGGGCCTTGGAAGGAGGGATGCTCAGTAAAAAAGGTGTAACGCCTTTTAAGACTGAACTGTATCTGCGAATGATAGCAGAGAGATTGCTGAGAATCTCATCCCAAGGTACCACTGAGACCACATCATACACTGCAGAGTCTGAAAGCTGTCGAAGTCCTTCTTGAAGATACCAAGACTTGTCAAGAATGACTAGTCCGAGGTTTTTATCCGCCGCCTTTATAATTATTGAACTGTCCCTGCGCAGATTTCTGAGGGCTGACAGAAGCCGTAGAGGTAGCATGGGGCGGTCCAAGAATGTGGCAGAGGAGAGGTGCTGATTCAGCAGCTGCTCACCAAAATTCAAAATTCGCTCAAGGTTCGGATTGAGATTGGGCGGATTCCAGCTTGGATTGGGCAATCGAAACTTCTTAGCAAAACCGCCAGCAAAATGATGAATAATCTGCACCTCTGGAGGAAGAAGAAGAACGGGATCATCATGCTCGGGGCCAAAAAAACATCTAAGTCTGAAGAGGCGGGAGAAGGCTTTAAACTCTTCAAGAATTTGGGGAGCAGTCATTGACCGAGGGCGTGGGATGAACTTTAAACCGAGCCCAAGCATTTGTCTCTCATTATAGCTGAGTGCCCGTGAGGATAGATTATGAATTGCCAGATTGGAAATTCGATTATCTACCTCGGATGGGCGTTTTCTAGAAAACAACACCAGAGAGAATGCTGCAGGGTCAAGGACTGCGCTCCAATAGTTTAGACGGAGGCGTACCCGCGCGTGAAACCGCGGGCTTGTGATTTGGACGGCTCCCTGCTTCTGCTTCTGCTTCGGCTTCGGTTTGGGCGGCGTGCAGGCGAGCGACCACGCACCGGAGCGATGGATGTGCTTGGCGCGGAGGATGCGGGCGGATCGGCAAACTGGACAGAGCGTTGAGGAGGAGCCTCGACGGACCTTTGCTTTGAGGATGATAGCCCAAAGACAGGTGAAGTGGAGTTCCGGGTTTTTCTCCCGGAACCAAGGCCGTTTTTTGGATGCCGAGAACTTGAGAAGGAGCGAGCACCGGACGGAGCAGCTCCTTGGCCATCGCCCACACTCTCGGGAGACCAAGCGGCACGTGAATGTCGTCGAGGCGGCTTTGAATGAGACCGCCGTCGAGGAGGAGGCGCACGTTGAGAAGAGGCCGCAGGGCGAGGCTTGTTCGCATGAATGATCGCCGCTTGAACTGCAGGTTGGTGCCGTCTGTTCGAATGATGACCTGTGTGTTGGTGCCGCCCGTTCGAAGGTTGAGGCTGCCTGTTTGCCGTTTGAGTCGGAGGAGAAGGGCGCTGCTTGGTCTGTGACCGCAGCGCGGACTTCAAAGGAGCAATAGAGGACGGTGCGATAGAAGAGAGCCCGTCTATTTTCTTCAACAAAGTATTAAACTTGATGTTTAATTGCTCATTAATGAGCTCCGCAACAGATTTCTCAACCGGGATAGAATCGGCATCGGTCATAGCGTTGTCTCGGGCTTCTTGATTAACCAATGCGGCAGCTTCACGAGCATTCTTCTTGAGTGCTTTTTCGCACACAAAGTTATTGCAAAGTGAGTCAAAAGATGCTTGGGCGGAGGAAAGCCAGGCGTCCGCTGGGATGACAAAAGAACCAACATAAGGTTGGTTTTTCACGGTATCGATTGCAGAAGCGAGAGAGGTGGCGAAGGAAGTAGACAAATCGCCAATAGCTTTCGCATGATTGGCCGAGGCTTTCTCCATAGCAGAAATATAGGCACCAAGAAATTTACGGTTAGCATCAGCTTGAATGGATTCAAGCTCCGAAGCAAGAAAAACGTTACCTTCGGCATCATTTACACTGATCTTGGGCGGCTTAACTTGAAGATTTTTAGGAAGCGCGCCAGCATCGGAGAAGACTTTAAGCTTTCGCAGGAACTCTGAAGAACGATCAGCAATAAGGTGCCGCCGTTTGAAATCCTTGAACGCTGTCTGAACAAGAGAAGAGATCGCAGGAGGATGATTCTCTGGAGGAGCTTCCGGTAGAACAGCGTCTGGTTGATTGCTACGACCATCAGCAGGGTTGACATCGTTGGTATTATGGGCGGGTTCCTCGGGACCAGCTGGGTCTTCACCTATAGCAGCATGAGCTGGAAGACCAGTAGAAGGAGCTGTAGAAGGAGCCACCGTGGAGGCCGAGATGTGATGGGTGTGCGAAACCGGAAGAGGGGCTGTCGTCTCAGCCGAAGAATCAGAGAACCCCCAGAGTGTTCTGCGAATCTCATCTAGGTTGCAGTCAATGTTATTCTGGTACTCAAACCGAGCAGATTGCTCGCGGGCTAACAAGTCCGACATCACCTGCAGCTGTTGTTGGATGCCTTCAAGGACGGAAGGATCAGAAGGAACAGCAGTAGAGGGAATGGCAGAGGCTGCACGGGAACGAGTTAGGCGAGCAAAAACATCCCTCGAGCCTGCAGCAGATGAAGATCTATGAGCTGCAGGTTGAGTAGCGGATGAAGAAGGAGAAATAGCTGGAGATCTTCCAGGGGCCATCGTGAAGAAAAAGAAAAGTTTGGGTTAAAAATTTCAAGAGATCACTGGCTGCGAAGGAAGAAAACCAGATAGAAAGACTAAAAAAAGTAGACAAAAAGAGTAGACCAAAAGGGTAGACACAAAGCTAAGCAAAACATACAAATTTCATTGATCTTGTTCAAAACTAGTTTCGGGGAATTCACCCCTCATCAGTTGAACTGAGAATGAAAAATACATGTAGAGGGAGGGGATTATATAGAAAGTGGAGACAAATCCACTGTTTCCAAAAATCCTCCTCGAAAAGCTAAAAAGTCTACCAAGTCTACCAAGTTACAAAGCTTCTAGAAGATATGCCAAAAATTCCTTTTTTGAAAAATTGTCCTAAAAAGACAAAAGTGTCTAATTTAGACAATAGTCAAAAAGTCAAGAATATTGACTTTTAATATTTAATTATTAATTAATAGTTTAAAAAGAAACTATTAATTAAAAATTAAAAGTTAAAAATTAATAACTAACTATTAAATTAATATTAATAATTAATAATAAAGAAATTATTAATTATTAATAGTAATAGGTAATAGTTAGATTAATTATAAGGCATAGGTCTATGAGAGAAGAAGAATCTGCTTCTTGTTAAGAAGGAACCAAGACGTCGAGGATTTCGCCAACATATTCTCGGATGGGGAATATGGCGAAGCGCGGGGACTTTTTGGCAAAGCCGAAAAAGTTTAAAGTTTAGGGTTTAGGGTTTAGGGTTTAGGGTTTTGGGTTTAGGGTTTAGGGTTTAGGGTTTAGGGTTTAGGGTTTAAAAATTTAGAGTTTAAAAATTTAGAAAGATACACTTGCAGCAAAGGAAGAAGATCATAGACATGCAAAATTGAGAACAATGCAACTTTTATTAAAATAAACGCCAAGACATGTTTCGGGGGACTTTCACCCCCTCATCAGTTGGCTTGTTTACAATAAGAGCTACAAGGGGGTATTTAGGGTTTAGGGTTTAGGGTTTAGGGGTTGGGTTTAGGGGTTAGGGTTTAGGGTTTAGGGTTAGGGGTTTAGGGTTTAGGGTTTAGGGTTTCGGGTTTAGGGTTTAGGGTTTAGGGTTTAGGGTTTAGGGTTTAGGGTTAAAAAAATTTAGGGTTAAAAAAAATTTAGGGTTTAGGGTTTAGGGTTTTTTTTTTTTTTTTTTTTTTTTTTTTTTAGGGTTTAGGGTTTAGGGTTTGGGGTTTAGGGTTTAGGGTTTAGGGTTTAGGGTTGAGGGTTGAGGGTTGAGGGTTGAGGGTTAGGGTTTAGGGTTGAGGGTTTAGGGTTGAGGGTTGAGGGTTGAGGGTTGAGGGTTGAGGGTTGAGGGTTGAGGGTTGAGGGTTGAGGGTTTAGGGTTTAGGGTTTTAGGGTTTAGGGTTTAAGGGTTTAGGGTTTAGGGTTTAGGGTTTAGGGTTTAGGGTTAAGGGTTTAGGGTTTAGGGTTTAGGGTTTAATTGGAAACAACTATAAACCAGTACCATGTTTAGGGTTTAGGGTTTAGGGTTTAGGGTTTAGGGTTTAGGGTTAAAAAATTTAGGATTAAAAAATTTAGGATTAAAAAATTTAGGATTAAAAAATTTTAGAGATCACTGGTTGCGAAGGAAGAGATCCAGAAAAAACAGAATGAGAAAGAGAAAGAGTAGACAAATTAGCAAAAACACATACTAATTTCATAAATTTGTTCAAAACTAGTTTCGGGGAATTCACCCCTCATCAGTTGAACTCAGAATGAAAAAATACATGAAGAGGAGGAGATTAAATAGAATGTGGAGACAAATCCACTACTTCTAAAAATCCACCTCGAGATACTAAAAAGTCTACAATCTTTCAAAATTACAAAATTATAATGCTTATAGAAGATATGCCCGAATTTTTGAAAAAGTCTGAAAAGACATGAAGTCTAATAAAGACAAGATCAAAAATATCAAATAACTAATAATCATTAATAAATTATTAATTAAAAATTAATAGTTAGAATAACTATTAATCAATAATTAATAAAAAGTAACTATTATATTAATACTAATAATTAATAATAAATCATTATTAATTATTAATAGTAATAAAAATAGTTAAAATTATTAGTGATTATGAGGCATGGGTCTCTCTGAGAAGAATCTACTTCTCGTCAGGAAGGAGCCAAGTCGTCTAGGATTACGCCAACAGATTCTCGGATGAGGAATATGGCGGAGCGCGGGGACTTTTTGGCAAAGCCGAAAGAGTTCAGGGTTTAGGGAGACCCCCAAGTTCATCGCTTTAGTCGAGGGACTAAAGTCAAGTTTGAAAACAAGGGGGGCCCTCTTTCTTATCTTTGGAGAAGAAACTCGCTGAAGAAGCGCTGACTTGTCCTTCGGAGAGACTTTGTTGAAGCAATGTAGTAAGAACCTTCTAGGATATCCACGGGCACGGAGTCGCTGAAAGAGAAGCCTTTTTAATCTGACAAAGCCGAAAGGCTCAGATTCCCGTAATAAATAACGGCGAAGCTCACTAATAATAAAGGCTTTCTTCTGATGCTGAGGATGCCAAGATTTATACAATATGTACTGATAGGCATTTAATTTCTTCTGATGACATTGAGAAGAAAGAATACCCGAGGAGGAAAAATTCGGCCCTTTGAAAAAATTGATGTCGAGAAGAACGGCAGAAGAAGAGGAGATGCAGGGATTGATGTTGATCTCGCTGTGAAAATTTTGATAGGCATCCAGAAGAACATGAAGAGAGTGTTCAGACCCCGTCCAGATGCCAAAAGCGTCATCAATGAACCTCTTAAAATAGACAAGAGGTGAAGCGTCCAAAGTGGAAAATAATGAATCTTCCAAGTGGCATAAAAAAAGACAGGCGTAGACAACTGCAAAATTACTCCCCATAGCCGTTCCTCGAATCTGTTTGTAGAAGACGCCATTAAATTCCAAAAAATGGAATTGAAGAACCAACTTTGCCAGGCAGATGATCATGTCAACGAGCTGAAGGTTGATGCGGTGCTGGGCAAAGAATTTGGAAACCAGAGTCTTTAGAGCAAAAAGGCCTGCGGATGTCGGAATACTCGGATAGAGTGATTCAACATCAAAAGTGAACAAAAGACAGTCACGAGGGAAGCTCCGATGTCTAAGATCACGCAGGAGACTGAGGGAATCAGTTAAATGATTACGTTGCTCTAATAAGACTGGGAGAAGAAGATGATGGAGAACCCGAGAAGCGGGCTCCAAAATGTATCCAGAATAGGAACAGATCGGTCTGCCAGTAAGAATGGGCTTATGAATTTTCGGCAGCAGGTAAAAGGCACAGGCGCGTGCGACGGAGGTCGTGATGCTCAGTAGGAAAGGTGAGACGCCTTTCAGAACTGAACCATATCTTCGAATGATGGAGGAGAGATTGCTGAGAATCTCATCCCAAGGCACTGCTGGGACCATAGAATAGACTGCCGTGTCAGAAAGTTGACGAAGCCCTTCCTGCAAATACCAAGACTTGTCAATAATGACAAGTCCGAGGTTTTTATCCGCCGCTTTAATAATAATAGAACTGTCATTGCGCAGATTTCTCAGAGCAGACATAAGTCGCAGAGGAAGCAAAGGACGGTCTGTGAATGAGAACGAGGAGAGGCGTTGATTTAACAACTGCTCTCCAAACTTCAAAATTCGCTCCAGGTCAGGGTTGAATGTTGGCGGGTTCCAACTGGGATTGGGCAGGCGAAACTTACGAGAGAAACCGCCTGCAAAATGACGAGCGATCTGCAGGTCTGGAGACAAAGAAGCATCGGGATCAACATTATCTGGTCCAAAAAACCATCTGAGCCTGAAGAGTCGAGCAAAAGATTTAAACTCTTCAGAAATTTGAAGTGCAGACATCGACCGGGGACGTGGTATGAATTTTAAACCAAGTCCAAGGAGCCGTCTCTCGTCATAACTGAGAATTCGGGAGGAAAAATTGTGAATGGCCAGGTTGGAGATTCGATTTTCAATCTCTGACGGGCGTTTCCTCGAGAAGAGGACGAGAGAGAAGGTGGCAGGGTCGAGGACTGCACTCCACAGATTTAGACGGAAGCGTACCCGCGCGTGAAACCGCGGGTGTTGGAGGTAGACGGGTCTGTGCTCCTGCTTCTGAATCGTCCTTGCTGGAAGTTTGGAATGCGTGCATGTTTGCGTGCTGGAGAACGTCCGCGAGCAGGTGCGATGGAGGCGTCTGGCACGGAGGAGGCAGGCGGATCGGCAAATCGCACAGAGAGTTGACGCGGGGGAGCAGACTTTGGCTTTGAGGACGACGGCCCATAGACAGTGGATGTGAAGTTCCGGGCTTGGGCTTGACTCCCGGAACCTTGCCCGTTTTTTGGACGTCGATCTCCACCAAACCGCCCGTGGAAAGAGCGTGCAAGTGGATGCCGATCGGGAGGAACGCGACCATCAGTCCAAGCGGGAGGAGCGCGACCATCAGGAGGAGCACGGTCATCGGTCTGAGCACGGTCATCGGTCTGATCGGGAGGAGCACGACCAACAGTCCAAGCGGGAGGAGCGCGATCAGCAATTCGCCCGTTGAGCCTGCGAGGACGTGTTGAGGAACGAGCTCGTGGTGACTTGGAACGAGCTCGTAGTGACTTGGAGTGCACCCCTGGAGACTTGGAGCGAGCACGCGAGGGAGCTCGCGTGGAACTGGAGTGAGCTAAGGGACGCGAAGGAGGTGGCGACTCAAAATGATGGGCCGAGGATTGAGGGCGCTGCCTGGTCTTTGACCGCAGCGCAGATTTTAATGGAGACACGCTTGCGGGAGCATTAGCCATAAGAGCATCAAGCTTCCTTTGCAGAGCATTGAACTTGATGTTTAATTGCTCGTTAATGAGCTCGGCCACAGACTTTTCCACCGGGATTTGATCAGCATCCGTCATAGCCGCATCTCGAGCTTCTTGACCAACCGCAGCAGCAGCTTCCTTGGCCTTCTTTTTGAGTGCCTTCTCACAGACAAAATTGTTGCAGAGGTCGTCGAAGGAGGCTTGAGCGGAAGCAAGCCATGCATCTGCTGGGACGGTGAAAGAACCAACATAAAATTGGTTTTTCACAGCGTCGATGGTTGAAGCCAAAGAAGCAGCAAAAGAAGTGGAGATATCGCATATAGCTTTGGAGTGATTAGCAGATGCTTTCTCCATGGCTGAAATGTAAGCGCCGAGAAACCTCCGGTTGGTGTCCATTTGAATTGACTCCAGCTCAGAAACAAGAAAGGCGTTGCCTTCGGCATCATTTACAGAAACTTTTGGCGGCTTCACCTGAAGATTTTTTGGGAGTGCTCCAGCCTCAGAGAAGACTCTTA
Organism: Cryptomeria japonica; assembly: GCF_030272615.1. Taxonomy (NCBI): domain Eukaryota; kingdom Viridiplantae; phylum Streptophyta; class Pinopsida; order Cupressales; family Cupressaceae; genus Cryptomeria; species Cryptomeria japonica. The sequence goes on along the minus strand of NC_081407.1, from coordinate 1,798 downwards.
GCTTACGCAGAAATTCAGATGAGCGATCCGCAAGGAGGTGGCGTCGCTTGAAATCTTTAAACGCAGTCTGCACAAGAGAGGAAATCGCAGGAGGATGACTCTCTGGTGGAGTCTCCGGGAAACTAGCATGAGGAGGGGCCGAGTCTGGTTGAGCGGTGGAGGCCGAACAAGGCTGATTAATACAAACATCCGGTCGAGACCTCTCAACATTAGGAACCTCGACAGCAGCAGGTAGAGGCCTAACACCATCAGGAGCCCCTTCAACATCTGGTTGAGCAGCGACAGAAGCAGGTTGAGCAGTGGGAGGATCCGTTGTATCAGCAGAGGAGTCAGAAAAACCCCACAGAGACCGGCGAATCTCATCCAAGTTACAATCAATGTTGTTTTGATATTCAAAACGAGCAGATTGCTCGCGAGCTAACAACTCCGACAATGTCTGTAGCTGTTGCTGAATGCCCTCAAGGGTAGGCAGATCGGAAGGAGCCACAACAGAAGGAGTAACAGAGGCTGCACGGGAGCGGGTTAGGCGAGCAACAACATCCCTCGAGCCTGCAGCAGATGAAAATCTACGGGCTGCAGGTTGAGTAGCGGATGAAGAAGAAGGAGAAACAGCTGGAGATCTTCCAGGGGCCATCGTGAAGGATAAGAAAAAAATTTAGGATTAAAAAATTTTAGAGATCACTGGCTGCGAAGGAAGAGATCCAGAAAAAACAGAATGAGAAAGAGAAAGAGTAGACAAATTAGCAAAAACACATACTAATTTCATAAATTTGTTCAAAACTAGTTTCGGGGAATTCACCCCTCATCAGTTGAACTCAGAATGAAAAAATACATGAAGAGGAGGAGATTAAATAGAATGTGGAGACAAATCCACTACTTCTAAAAATCCACCTCGAGATACTAAAAAGTCTACAATCTTTCAAAATTACAAAATTATAATGCTTATAGAAGATATGCCCGAATTTTTGAAAAAGTCTGAAAAGACATGAAGTCTAATAAAGACAAGATCAAAAATATCAAATAACTAATAATCATTAATAAATTATTAATTAAAAATTAATAGTTAGAATAACTATTAATCAATAATTAATAAAAAGTAACTATTATATTAATACTAATAATTAATAATAAATCATTATTAATTATTAATAGTAATAAAAATAGTTAAAATTATTAGTGATTATGAGGCATGGGTCTCTCTGAGAAGAATCTACTTCTCGTCAGGAAGGAGCCAAGTCGTCTAGGATTACGCCAACAGATTCTCGGATGAGGAATATGGCGGAGCGCGGGGACTTTTTGGCAAAGCCGAAAGAGTTCAGGGTTTAGGGTTTAGGGTTTAGGGTTTAGGGTTTAGGGTTTTAGGGTTTAGGGTTTAGGGTTTAGGGTTTAGGGTTTAGGGTTTAGGGTTTTAGGGTTTAGGGTTTAGGGTTTAGGGTTTTAGGGTTTAGGGTTTTAGGGTTTTAGGGTTTTAGGGTTTAGGGTTTAGGGTTTTAGGGTTTTAGGGTTTTAGGGTTTAGGGTTTAGGGTTTAGGGTTTAGGGTTAGGGTTTAGGGTTTAGGGTTTAGGGTTTAGGGTTTAGGATTAAAAAATTTAGGATTTAGGGTTTAGGGTTTAGGGTTTAGGGTTTAGGGTTAAAAAATTTAGGATTAAAAAATTTAGGATTAAAAAATTTAGGGTTTAGGGTTTAGGGTTTAGGGTTTAGGGTTTAGGGTTTTAGGGGTTTAGGGTTTAGGGTTTAGGTTTTAGGGTTTTAGGGTTTAGGGTTTAGGGTTTAAGGTTTAGGGTTTAGGGTTTAGGG